>NC_047678.1:36073352-36215852 GCF_011762505.2 Arvicanthis niloticus | reverse complement strand
ATTTTAATGCCTAAAATGAATTTAAGCTTAGTTTATTTGAAAATTTGTTCTATGAATTTTGATACTACTCTATTTTTAAAAAGCAGCATTGAAGCCAACAATGTACAAATTACTCACTATAGCTTCAGATGTAGTAGTTTATCAATAAAAGACAAAAAAAACTAACAAAAATTAATATGGATTTTTTACTCTGGCATGGTGGCACTTGACTGTAATCACAGCACTTGAGAAGCAGAGGCAAGCGGCTCTCCATAAGTTCAAGGCCAGCCTGATCTACACAGCAAGTTCCAGATCAAGTAGGGCTGCATAGAGATCTTGTCTCAAAAAAGAGGTTAATAAATACAATTTTCTTCTTTATTTAAAATAAGAACATTGATTAAACACGTGGCTGCATTCACAGATAAAACTGTAGCTCAGTTGTGCGCCATTTAGAATGAAAATGTACTGTCTTCTCAGAACAATTTCTCATGTTTTAATATGAACACAGATCACCTGAAAATCTTATTGAAGTTATAGCTCTCGTTTGGTACAGCGGGGTTGGGCTCTGACATTTCACAAGTAATGTTGGTGCTACTGGTTCATAGACCTTGTTCTGGAATGCTCCATATCTCAGTCAGCACCACAGGTCTTGGTGTCTTGATCAGTGCCGTTTCAGTGAGTGGAGGAGAAGCGCTGGAAACCAAGGTAAGATAAGACAGTGGAGTGAGCTTGCTCAGCAAACTTGGTGGAGGGGATGAAGAGATGGCACAGTGAGTAAAGTGCTTGTTGTCTAAACACAAGGGAGGAGCTGAGTCTGAACTCCAGCACCCACATAAAAACCCCAAAACCCAAGCATGCTGATACGAGCTCAATCCCAGAGCTGGACACGTGGAGGTGGGTGGATCTCTGGGGCTGGCTGGGCAGTCGGCCTACATAGGTTGGGGAGACTCAGGTCCTAATGACAAAACCTTGTCTCAAAAAGAAAGTGGACAGATCCTGAGAACACAGGGACACCACACACACACACACACACACACACACACACACACACACACTACAATTGTTAGAGAATTTAGATTTATAAGTGGGGAAATGAAGACTCTCTGTAAGAGTCTTACAGAACTCTGCAGCAGAATAAGAACCAATTCAAGGGAAGAAACTGGCTGGGAGTGTTGGTCATAATCTCTTCTTTCAATTATAGCAATTGAGGGATGGGAGGGTGAATCTGAGCCTTCTCCTGGGACCCCTTGCTGTTATTCCACACACAGAAGGCACCCAGCAGTCCCTGGGACTCAGGCCGCAATGAAACAGGATGCCACATTCCCTGTTAGCTTTGCTTGCCATTCAAAGGAGGCTCCCAGACAGTTAACTGCAGGCCAGGCAGACAACCCCTGCTGCATGCACACATGCAACCATGCCTCTACTTCCCCAGCACTGCCCTTCCTGCTTCCTTCCTAACCATCTAGCCATTCCTGTGCTGCCTCTTTAAGTGCTGCAGATCTCCAAAGGATAAGTAACACTCTGACTCCAGTTCTGTCTTCCCCCAGCATGTGGTGAACACTGACCGCTAAGAAAGCCAAAGCTGAGGAAATGAATGAGACCTTGAGGTCTACCCGCAGTGTGGGAGCCTTTCTTTCTAGTGTGAAATGAGTCGGGGGGTGGGGGTGGGGGGGGAGGACTCCAGGAAAGGAGCCAGCGGCTCTGCTGATTTTCCTCTTCTGATTTGTTCTGTCTGTTGAAATTAGGTTTCAATTCCTGTCCTCAGCCTTCTCTGTCACCACACAGCTCTTATTCCTGGATTAAGGACAGACATCACTCAAGTAGTGACAATAGCTTCTCCTACCTATTCTGTCTTCCTTAAGATTTTTGCGGTGCTGGAGTAAATGAATGGTCAGACCCCATAGAAATATCTTAATGGAAAGGGAGAGGTGAGAAAGAACCTTGCCCAGGACTGGCACAACCCTGTGGCCCCTGAGCTGCTACAGGAGTGTCCTGCAGCCAACACACAGTGTTCGTAGGTCACTCAAGGTCATCAGACTCTGATATCTTATCTTACTTGCCTGATTCTCCTAAGCAGAAGCCCAAGGCTCCAAAGAGGTGTCACTGTTCTGTCAGTGACAAAGGCACAGGGGGCAGCCTTTGCATACAGAACTGCCAGGTCATCAGGGATACTGTTGTCAAATTAAATCAAGAAAGATCTAAGCAAGTACTATAGGAGTAGAAGCCGTGGCTAGAATAGACTAGACCTCCGGCTGGATCTCCTAGCACCCAAGTAAATAAATAAATAAAATATGCAATGAGACATAGATGGAGCCCATCCATGGCTTCTCAAGCCACTCATGGGCTATCCCTCTGGTTGGCAGGCCATTGCTCAGGCTGCGCCTTGTCCCCATCACCAAGGGTTGGAATGGGAAGAAACTATACCAAGCTTCTTCATATAGACACACAGTCTGTTTTATGCAAATGTCCCAATGCTTTCTATTAAAAGCACTTTGCAGACATAGCCTCTAAGGTCCAAGATTTTCAGATACATGTTCAGTTACCATGTGTGCCTGTTTATAGTTACCTATGTGTGTTATGAATGACTGCTTCTCTGAGGCTGGCTGCAGGCCCTTTGCTTTGTGCTTTGGCTCATTGTACTGAGACCGGTGGTTTCTTTTAAAAGCCTGTTATGTGATGGGAATGTGTTTTTTTGTATTCATCCCAGGTGTGCGGTATGGAGCTGCTTCAGATTGTCCACAGAAAGGAACTATGATTTGTCTCATGCTCTGGCAGGGGTGTGATTCTACCAGCTAAAGATAGTTTATGTTTGGAATTCTGGGGACTCTTGAGAAGGTGTGAAAAGGTCAGAGCCCTGACTGAAAGAGGCTGAGGCGGCTGCTCCCCCTGCTGGTTGCTGCTGGTCCCTGCTAGTCCTTGCTGGTCCCTGCTGGTCCCTGCTGGTCCCTGCTGGTCCCTGCTGGTCCCTGCTGGTCCCTGCTGGTCCCTGCTGGTCCCTGCTGGTCCCTGACGGTCCCTGATGGTCCTTGCTGGTCCCTGATGGTCCCTGCTGGTTGCTGCTGGTGCTGGTGGCTCCTGCTTTTGCATTGGCTGTTTTGCTGGTTTTGCTGGCTGCTGTTGCTAATTAGAGATATCCTAACAATGAAGATTGGACTTGTCCCTAGGAACTTGATGGCCCCTAATCAGCAGGATGTAGTCTAAAGAGATCTATGTTCCCTTTCCCATGTAACCTTTACCTAGTGCTGGAGCTCGGAAGGGCTTGAGAAGGAGAAAGGTGGTAGGTGAAAGAACCCACTAAAGCAGTCAAAAGCATGTCTACAGTTCATGGTCACACAGGGGCCTGAATATGCCTGTGATAATGGGGGGCCCATGACAAGAATGGAGGCCAATGACATATAAATACTAAATAATCCCTTCTTGTTCCCAAACACCAGAAAAATCTTATGAATTATATACATCAGGGTTACCCAAATCTTATTACAAAAGAATGACAGAAAGTTAGGCATTCCTGTGACATCATGTGACATAGGCCCCATGGGACATGTGTGGCCACCTGTCTCATTCCATGGCCACCTGTTAGCTTTGAGATCAGTAATTTAGCTCAGAAGAAGAGCCAGGCCAGTCTTCATTCTTTCGTGTTGGACTGAAGTCATCCTCAATTTGATCTCTTATGGTCTCAGGCCTCTAAAATTTTAATTTGTAATTTGTTTGCATTTCATGTAGTTTAATGAAGAACATAATGGGTCATATATTATATCACATATCATATATCTTATATCTATCTTCTATATTCTATCTGCATTCTGTCGTCTATATTTTATAACATATTATATAACATACATTATTATAATACAAGTTACAATAACAGCACAACTTGAGGCAAGGTTGGAAGCTCAGAAACTTTCCTCTCATGGAGCATCCATCCACTAACCAAGCCTGAAGAACAAGAAGCACTGTCTCTGGAGATGTGCTGGTTTAAGTTAGAATGGCTCCTATGTGCTCATGTATTTGAACCCTTGGTCCCTAGTTGGTGATGGTGTTGGAGAAGATAAGGATTGTGATCTTGTTGGAAGAACTATGCCACTGGAGGTTGATTTTCAGAGTTGGAAGACTCATGCCCTTTCCTGTATCTCTCTCTGCTTCAGGTCTGTGGCTGAGCTATGAGCTCTTAGCCTCCTGTTTTTGATGCTATGCCTGCTGCCACACTACTCCTCCATAATGGACTCTTATCTCTCTAGAACAACATAAACTTTTTCTTCTAGAAGTTGCCTAAGCATATGATCTTTGATCATGTAACAGAAAAGTCACTAATAGATCTGGGCTGACTGCCAAGTGAGCCCTAAGGATTCGTTCACCCTCCGCTTCTGGGATTACAAGCCTGTGCCACCACATCAAGCTTTGGATTTGATATAAGTTCTAGTGGATAAACTCAGACATCCCCCACTCCCCCAAGATTACAATTTAAATGCTTAACCACCTGATTCATTTCCCCAGGTCCTATGTCTCCTTCATTAGGCTGGTGCCTATCTCCAGTGACTGTGAATAATGTCTGTTTCTGGATCATAGTTGTCTTCTTCTCTGGAGATTGGATCAAAGAATAAAAGAGTCCACCTGGAGATGATTCCTTCCATATCCAATTGGAGGCACTCCATTGGGACGTTAGCGGCTGCCTAGTAAGAGAGAACAGGAGGCTGTCTTGGGCCTCTAGGTGACCCAGTGCTGGGGTGTCATGTAGGGTTCAGAGAGATGGCAGCCTCATAATTTCTCTGCATTCTTTACTTCTTCCTTCCCCCTCTTTGCTCTTGTTCCTCTACAATGCACCCTGGCTGACATGCACCCAGATAAGACCTCCTCCTCCTCTTCTTCCTCCTCCTCCTCTTCCTCCTTCTCCTCCTCTTCTTCCTCCTCTTCCTCTTCCTCCTCCTCTTCCTCCTCTTTTTCCTTCTCTTCCTCCTCCTTCCCCTCCCCCTCACTTCCTCCTCTTCCTCTTCCTCCTTCTCTTCCTCCTCCCCCTCCCCTCTCACACTTCCTCCTCTTCCTCCTCTTTCTCCTTCTCTTCCTCCTCCTTCCCCTCCCCCTCACTTCCTCCTCTTCCTCCTTCTCTTCCTCCTCCCCCTCCCCTCTCACACTTCCTCCTCTTCCTCCTCCTTCTCCTCCTCCTCTTCTTCCTCTTCCCCCTCCCCTCTCACATTCCCTCCTCTTCCTCCTTCTCCTCTTCCTCCTCCACGGGAAACTTGTAAGCTAGGACTGTTAATTGGCATAAATTAAGTCTCCATATGGATGGTCCCTTGTTGTTCTCTCTCCATTACCTGAATAAGAGTTACACCTATCCTATTTTCTAGAACGTGCTGGAAAAATCCCTAAATGATATTTAATTGCCAGAACTCTGATCACTTGAAAACAAAATGTTTATCTTTTAGTTTGTAGGGAGAAAAAAAATTACTCAAACCAAAGAGATTCCTTTTAGACGTTTTCAATCTCCAAAACCAAGTGGCTCATCATCTGGACACAATTATGGGAAAGTTTCCCAGGGTATGTGAAATCTATGTCTCCCAGACACTCATGGACACAGCAGAGGTCCCTGTAGCAAAGGCAGACACATCTAGTGGTCCCTTTGTCCACAGTGAGCACCTTTTCTTCAGTAGAAGCAATCCAGCTTCAAAGCATGAGACAAGTGAGTTTTGTTGCCAGTCCTCAGTAAAGAATGTGCCACTTCATAAAACCTGTACAAATTGACATTTTCATGTCTCCTTATGCTATAACCCCTCTCTCTTTAATACACACACATACACACACTCACATACTCACACACACTCACTCATTCAAAGTCACTCTCAAACAGAAATTCACACCCACACACAGACACACACACTCTTACACAGTGAGAATTCCAAGACAGCTCAGCACACACACACACACACACACACACACGGACACAGACACTTACATATATATGCACACTCATACACACACAAACACTTAAATACACACACACACACACACACATACACACACACACACAATCAAGATGGCTCAGCAGGTAAAACAGGTAAACAGTTACTTATAAGCCTGACATTCTGAATCCAATTCCTAGAAGCCGCATAAACAGCAGGGGCACATCTGTAGTCCTGGGACTCCTACTTTAGAGTAGAGAATGTGGAGGCAGGAGAATCACCTAAAAGTTTGTCGGCCAGGTAGCTTGAAGCATACAGAGTGGTAGAAGCTAGAGACATCTTGACTACAAAATAAGGTGGAAGGAGAGATGCAACTCCTGAAGTTGTCCACAGATCTCCATATGTACACCATGAAAACTGCTTGTCCCCTTCATACATACATACACACGGAATAAACACATACACACACACACACACACACACACACACACACACACACACATACATAAAACAAATAAATGGGTCTGGAGAGATGGCTCAGTGATTAAGAGTGCTTGCTCCTTCTTCCAGAGGACCCATGTTCAATTCTTAGCACCCACGTTAGGAGGCTCACACACTCCTATGATTCTAGATCAGGAAATTAGACACCCTCTTCTGGCCTCTGCAGACACCTGTGCATGTGGCATATACTCACATAGTTGCACACACATACACAGTAAATGAAAAACAAATATTTTTAAAGGTAAAAAAATAACAAAAACTAATATAGCAGTCAAGGTGACCAGCATTGGGGTACTGACTGTATGTCAGCCTCTGAACAAAGAACTTGTCTTCAGTATTTCATTCTATTTTTACAAATTGCCTGTTAGCTGATAATTATCTCTTTCACATTAGAGTTCATTTTGTTCAAGTTCAAAACATCTTGGTGTAAGCAGGCTAGACCCGTGGAGCATCCCTGTGAGGTCATCAATATCCTTGTGTCTTCCTCTTCAGCCGCTTGGACATTTGGCTTTCATCCTAATGGCTAGAAAATGACTGATGTGTCTCTGGGCTCTCCATCTGCAGGAAGAAGGGGGCAGGAGTCATATTCTCCCTCCAGCACTGATTTATTTAGGACAGTGAGTCCTTTTCAGGAATTTCTGCTTCCATGTCACAGACCAAATTAGTAAAAACTTGGTTACCCTAAAGCAAGGGAAATAAGGAGTCTGGTTAACTGATTTTTTTTTCATATATTATGACCACATTTCTGAATGAAATTTTACTTATTAGACTAAACTAGGGCTGAGAGACAGCTCAGTTGGCAGATTGCTTGTTGCACAAGCGAGAAACCCATGTTTGACTCCCCAGCACCCATGAGATGAGCCAGATACAACCTCTGATGTCATTGCTGGGAGCCAGAGACAGTAGCATCCCTGGGACTCACCACCCGTCATCCAGTCTTACTTATTTGGCAGATTCCAAGCCAATGAAACACCCTGTCTCAAAAAACCAAAGTGGAAAAGTTGTATAGAATAACACTCAAGGCTGATTTCTAGCCTCCACACACTCACACAAATAGGCATGTATGCCCATGAAATAACCTATAAAAAGTAGACTAAATCATGTGATAGTTGCCTGGGATAGTCCTGGGCTATGGTGTTACTACCTGCATAAACATTAGTGAGGTTTCCTTCCAGCCTCGTGTCCTTGTCTGGATGACAAATTACATTGTTAACCTCTCTAAAACTCTATAGCAGAGAACCACAGAAGAAATGGTGAACAAAACCAAACTGCAGTATCTGTCATATCCCAGCAGCCAAAATAATTGAAAATCAATATAAATGTTAATTTAGAGTCTTCAATGAAGATGCCAAAGAGTGTATATTTATAACATAAAACTCATCTGCTTTTCAATTTTTGTTCTCATTTCTCTCCCTGTCAATAGCTTATGCACACAGAGCTGAGGTAGTACACTAAAGAACATCTCACCCGCCATTCTAACACCCAAAAAACCCTCTCTCTGACTCAGTCGGTGTTTTTTCTTTTCTCTCCTTTCCCATCCCCTCTCTAGCCCAGGTCTGTCTCAAATCTGTCTGCTTAGCCTCTCCCATGTCTTGCTTTTCTCCTCACCCTGCCATACAGCCAGGCAGAATGTGTTGTAACTTCTCTGTGGTCCACTCCTCTACCAAAAAGAATGTCACTGTGCAGAGTTGCTATTGACTACCATCTTGAGTCAATGTAAAACAATGCCTGGGAGACCCACAAGAACAATGCTAGAGTCCTGACGCTTCTTTCTACACACAAAGCCCACCTTGCATGGGACTTCAGAGATTCTGGGTAACAACTGTCAGTAAGTAGTAAGTCTATTGGATTCCCCATTGTTTAAGAAGTCCACAATAGATTCTTGTATCCTCTAATGCATGTAAAGGAAGAAGATGGATTTTAAATTATGGGAGCTAATTTACATTATTCTTATTTGTAACCCCATGTATATTTTCATTTTGTCCTTGGGGAAAATGAGTAACAGGGATGAGGATGTAGCTAGCATGCATGAAGCTTTTGGGTCCCTGCCTAGCATTGCTTAAAATGTACTCTGTAACAGGAAACTGCAATTTAACTTCTTTTTTTTTTTTTTTTTTTATAATTGAGGCTAGGGGAATAAGGACATTTGTAACAGTATTTTTTGTTCTCTTAGTTGGTTTCCATTACTGTAATAAAATGCCATAACCCAATTCATCTTGGAGAGTAAAGAGTTTATTTGAGCTTACATTATCCACACCACAGTCCATCGTCCAGGGAAGTCAAGGTAGGAACTCAAGCCAGCACACTGGAGTCAGGAGCTGAAGGGGAAGCCATGGTAGAACACGGCTGACTGACTGGCTTACTCCCTGTGGCTTTCTTATCCAGCTTAGAACCTCCTGCCAGGGGTGGCAGTCCCCTCAGTGTGCTCGCCCCTCCCACAGTAATCACTATCCAACAAAATGCTCTACAGAATTGCCTATAGGCAAGCAGATGGAGGCATTTTTTTTTCAACTGAAGTTCCTTCTCAGACAATTCTAGCTTATATCAAGTTGACAAAGAGAAAACACAAAAGACCAACCAGGACAGCTGTCTATTAACATGAACAGGCAATCATTTTGTTTCCCGCTCTTCTAAGATGTGACCAAGCAGCCTCACGGTTCCACCACTATGTGTTGATTTCTTGACACCATGCCTTCTCCGTTGTGGTTGCCTGTAGTAAAATGTACTAATCAAACTTAGATAACCGAGGAAGGCAACGGTGCATACAACATGAGACCAGTATTTTCCTCTTCCACATAAATGTCCATGGCACTGACCTACTAAGAGGGCACGTCCATGAATGCACAGGCCAGTGTCTCCATCACAGTAAGAATCTTCAGCAACCTGTCCTGCACTTGCTCTGACATATCCAGTCCTTCTACACAGCTGCTCTACAAAATATTCCAAACCCCCAGGGCTCTCTACTAAAGCTGCCACAGACCAATATCTCCTTCCATTCTCTCTTTTTATAAATGGATAAGGGCCTGGGGACATAGTGTCCTTGTAGTCCAGCACCATACTATTTTCATGAGGACCTGAGTTTGTTCCACAGAATCTTTGCATGGTAGCAAATGCATGTAATCTTAGAACTGGTCAGGCAGACACCAAGCCCCAGGGATCTGCCGGTCTTGGCCTCCTCGGTGCTGGACTACAAGCACACTCCACTACCACGCTCAGCTTACCAAGTAGTTTACCCGCCCAGTCATCTCCCCATCCCTCCTCCGATTTCCACAAAGTCATAAATCTCATCCTGAGGCCTCCCTCTACCAACTTGGCTCAAGTCTGTTCATCTCTAAATCACCTTGTTTTTAACAAAAATCTCAGTCGTTTGATTTTACCAATAAAGACTTGGGAACCAGATGATGGGGTGAAACCTGCTACCTCAGAAAAGCAGAGAAAGCACCCAGCTGACCTTTCTTCTCAGCTGATGTCCCAAAAGGAAGCTTTCCTACTCCCACCATCTCAAAAAAACAAAACAAAACAAAAACAAAAACAAAAACTTCTCAAACTAAATGCCCCTCCCTTCTACTTCCTGTGTGTCTCTCTATAAGTCCTTCTGACTTCCTCTTACTCTCTATGGTTCTTTTCCTATGTTCACTTCCTGTCAACCTGTTGTTTGCTTTGCCTCTTGAACAATGGTTGACTTTTTAAAATCCAGTTTACAATAAACAGAAAGCTCTTGGATTGAAGGTGTGTACTAGGGCTGAGCCACACCACAACTATAAACAGGTTTTTCCAGTGAACAACACTGTCTCAGGGTTCACAGTGTGATCAAATATCCTGCAACGTTTCTCCCTTTTTGTCTAAGTAAGGAAAGATTTTTAACCCCAAACACAGTAAAACTATTCACAATAATGAAGCCATTTCTGCCAAGCTTGGTTGTAGTTGGCAGTTTTAGGATTAAATATTTTGAGTTTAAAGTTCTATAAAATGTTTAGGTCAATCTCCCGTGACCTCAGCAACTTGAATGTCCTGAGCAGTTTGTAGTCCAAAGCTGAACTTTGGGTATTGTTTGTCATCTTAATGGCAGTCCTGGCTAGGTAGAACACAGCAGTCAACACAAAGATGTCCACTGTTTTCACAGAACCTAGCAGCAGAAGAGACATGGGGCAGTTTTGTCCAGTTGTCAGAGTTACCACAATCCAGGTGGATTCATCATTGCTGGGCCCCATTATCTTCTCAGAGACCTCAAAGGTTATCAGGAATAGTAGAAAACGTAAACATTTAAAATGCCATATTCAGCAGATCCAGAAAGGGTTGAGGACCACAATCTGTTAAGAACATCTGAGGTACACAAACTTTGCTCCTAGTTTCCTGCTTCAGACTCTAACCTGAAAACTCGTACAGGAAGCTAGATGAAGCTTCTTTCCAGAATTAGTCAGTATTCTGTATGACTACCAGTATCGTGACAGAAAGTTTATATATTTATAATGATCTGATGAATGTTGAGATAATATTAATACCTTAAGAAAAGTTAAAGTGTCAAATGAAAACTAAAAGATTGAGATTAGTGGCAATAGAATAGTCCCTTACCCCTTATTTTTTGTTTTCCTGTGTCCCATACCAGGTGGCTCTTTTGATATGAGATGGGAATTTTGGATTTTCCTTTAAGAAGCATATGTAGGTTTAGAGGAGAAAGCCATACTACAATTCCAAAGCCAGCTTCAATTTTTAATTGAATTGGGATCACATAAAGACCATTTGCCACCTATGTCTGCAAAGGGCAACAGAGGCAAGCTGGAGGTAGGAAATACCACTTGGCACTCTTTCTTGGCACATTTTCTCTTGATGATCTATTCTTTTTGTTCAGATATTTCACTTGTCCAGGGGTCTAGGTTCCTTAGTTGAATGCTTTTATCCTTCTGGAAAGATAAAAATAAAACCCTGCCCCAACCCTAATGCTGGGGGATTCCCTTTTTTAGCATATATCCTGTTTTGGTTATATTCTTCCTAGGGCAAAATGTTTGTTGGCAACAGTAAAAATACTATCTTACCATTGAAATTTTAAAAATTCTTTTGAAATTTTGAAACTAAAATATACCTAGTATGTGTGGATAAATGTGCCTATATTTCCCTTTCTCTTTATATATAAATTCAATGTTTAAGTATGTTTATTTTTAGATCAATAAGAATGTTCACTTTGAACTTCAGCCTGCCTTTTGCAAGTAGCTTTTAAATTTAAATCACTATAATTCTTATGTGCCTGTCTCTGCCTCCCAAGTGCTGGGATTAAAGATGTGAACCACTGCCTGACTATGGAGCCCTTATAATAGTCATTATCATAGGGTCATCCTGGTCTAATTAGGTTCTCCATCTTCCCTTATTTCTTAGTGTTAGGGGTAAACTTGCAAGTTTTTCGAATGTGTAACCTGTTATCTTGCTGATTTATTCTGAATTTGTTCCTTGGCAAATTTTAATATTTCAGCCTTAATTAAACATAATGCCAATTTGTTCACTGTTTCGTTATTTTCAAACAGTTTGACTCTCTTGCCTGTATGGGCTACATAAAATTTGATATCTTTGCTAAGTTTCCTAGGTTTTACCTTTCTATTTATGTCCACCCCAGGACCAGATATTTTTGCTGTGTATCTGCCAGTTAGTGATTTTCCATTTTGAGAACCATATAGCTGCTGTACCATCGCACACCAGCATGAACTGAAGAAGACAGAGATTTTCCTTTTGCTTTCCTAGTTGTTTGTCTTATAGCCAATAGTGCTGCACTGATTTTGTGGTCCTTCCTCAGTGTTGGCCATTCCATCCCCTATAGGCTGCTATTTTCCATTAGTTTTGATTCCATCGGTGGTTGATGAACCATCAGCAAATGATGCATTAGCCGAATGTTGTGATCCTTCTCTTGGTCACCACAGTTCAATAGGTGCCTCTTTTCGGGAAGGGGTGAGAAGTTTAGGGATGGGGATGATAGGCAACAGATATTTCTTCAGCGAGGAAAAACACATACCCTTTTGCTACCACATCCTGGTCATGAAGGAATTCACACACAAGTACCAGTTCCCATATAATACCTTCCCTTCCATAGCTAAGCCTTCAAAGGACTCTGCCTTCAAATGGATCTAATCCATCATTGTAAGGCACGCCCTTATGACCGTAGAGTGGTTGGCAACAACTAAGGTATAAGGTTCTCCATGCCTTGTAAAATGTCCAGATTTGTATCTCAAAGAGAGAATATTTATTTTTGGTGTATTGAAAGTGTTTTCAACAGAACCCAATAGGCAAATGTTGGTGGAATCCTTTTTGTTTCATGAAGAGTTGACAATTTGCCAATAAACATGATATTCGTAATTTAGGGTATCAACTGGTTCAACATTGGTCAGGGTTGCATGCACAGGGATGAGCTTATCAGTAGTCACAAAAGCTACTTTTGTTTCTGTACCAAATGGAAATTAGCTGCCTTTCTAGGAACTCTGTAGAGGGCTTATATAATAATCTATAAGTATGTGATTTTTCTAATAGGCAAACATAACAATTAGAATTGTTTTGACCCTGGGCGGTGGGTTTAAAGGCTTGCACCACCACCACCTTGTTCACTGTAACTCTAGAATTAAGAAAACAACTAACTTATAGAGATCCACCTATCCCTACTGGGGTTAAAGACATGGGCTACCATCGCCCTGCTCAAATATTTTATCTTAGCTCCAAATCACTCCAACTCTTAGAGATTTAGAAAACAAGTTGGAACAGAAGTGACCCTTTAAATTTACTTAAAACATTTTAAATCTCTTAACTGTGTTGTCGATGCTAAACAACAAACATATCCTTTAGTTTAAAATGAAAACTCAAAAGCTGATGTCCAAGATCGCGTGAGCCACATGGCAATCCACAGTCTAACATTCTAACATGGAATGAAGACATGTGGTTTAAAATAACCCCCTTTTTTTTTTCATTTCAGGCCAGTAAGGTGAATGTACCTTTGGTAAATTAACATTTGAAAATGTCATTTCTTTTTCATGCCTGGACAAATGAAAGGCACCTGTTAGTCTTCATGAGTTAATTTCAATTGAATGGCCAAGCTGTCTGATAAACTATCACCTCTCCTAATTCAGGAGATCTCTCCTCTTCAAATCTAATCTTTATGAAATTTGATAGTATCTACAGATTTTCTTCTCTCATGGAAACAAAGACAAAACTTCTTTCCCAACAATACATGAAGTGGAAATTTCTGGTTTCTTTGGAAACTCAGTTGTGTCACCTGATGTTTCTCTGGAAGCTGTCTTGTGAGAGGATATTCCGCTGAAGCAGATAGATGAGAGAGCATGTAATGTTTCAAAAGAATATAAATATGTTCAGTGAAAGAAAGTTCTTGCAGTGCTATTCCTTGTAATGCTTCACTGGTCTTTGCTGGTCTTCATAATAACTTCTTGTAGTATTCCGGGTGATTATTGCTGCTTCCACTGATTAGTGTGGATTTAGCAGTATTTATGGTCTGACACCTCCCATAGTCACCCCCATCCCAGAATGGCTGTAGCCATTTTGTTCCATGCCTGCCAGATATTTCATAGTGTTGCTGTAATGTGCCTGTCAATCATTGACACAGAGAAGTGACTTGGATCAAGGACGTGCTGACCACATACCCTGTTTTGTTCTGCATGTTCTGGGTATTCTGTATGAGGTTTGCTAATCTTAAGAAATTCTACAAAGCTTTACGTAGGACCCATCACATCAAAGGTCAGTATGAACTGTTATGTCTAAAATACCTTGAGTCAGAACTAACCACTGGGCAGCCCTTCCTGCACCTATGTATGAGCTCATTGTGGTTTTTGTGGCTGACACTGAAGAATGCTACTAGTAATCCAAAAAGCTATGATTATAATACTTATGTTCCATTATCTAAATGTTCTGAAATCCACTATTCACCACCCATCCACCACCACCTTTACCTTACTCAGGATCAATCAGCTTAAAGGTTAGCTGATGATACTTTGCCTAGTAAGCCAACTGCCCCTCCTTGCCCTTTAAACTTTTGAACCTGCTTTTTCCTATGTAAAGCTTACCTTGGAGTAGACTATACTGCAATTAGGCTCTGTAGTCCCTTGTGCAGCCCTAGACATCCAGTATTAAGGTGTGGTTCAATAAACTATTCTTGCTTAACTGAGATCAGTGTTTATTTGGTTTGAGTGATGATTCCTGGACCCTAACAGTAGAACCTTATGGCTTCTTCTAGAGCAAGCTGCTGCTACTGATTTAGTTTTGGTCTTTGCTGTCAGACTAGACTACTGGCATCCTGACAATGGTGATTGGAATTGCCCCAAAGAACTTCTTAAAAAGTCCATATCACCTTGTCCTATTAACTATCTTTCTTTCCTACAGGGTGCAATCAACATGACTGAGGTAGAATGGCTAACTTTATTTATAACATAATAGAGGAAAAGGCAGATTTTGAGGGGATAGCGATATTTAAAAAGATCAGCAAAAGTAGCTGCAACTGCTTCCGGTCTCCTATCTTGCTCCTGAAGGAGGGTTTCTGGTCTTCATGTATACTAGTTTGAAAAAAAAATGGTGGAAAAGCTTAAAACTAAGAAAGTTCACTCAATTTTCTTGTGTCAGAAATGTTTGCAGAGTTGGCTATGTACTTAGAGAGTTTGCAGACACCGGCTGAAATGCTTGGAAAGCAAAAAGAGCCAGTGGGAAGAGAACAACAGAGTTCAGGCTTGGTGTCTGAAACCAGGAATTTACCATACAAACTAGACTGGAAGATGAACTA
The DNA here is from genome assembly GCF_011762505.2 of Arvicanthis niloticus. Lineage (NCBI taxonomy): Eukaryota > Metazoa > Chordata > Mammalia > Rodentia > Muridae > Arvicanthis > Arvicanthis niloticus. Next base: position 36,200,720 of record NC_047678.1, on the reverse strand, counting down.
CTGCCCTGCCCTGCCCTGCTTCACATACTTTCACTTCTCGGTGCCCAGATTACCTCCATGACACAAGTGGCTGGGAAGAGCAGGAGGGAGTACAGGGAAAACAGGTTAGTGTTTAGCTAAGTGCACAACCAGAGAATTTTTCTGGGGTTACACAGGCACCTTAAGCCTTCCCAGTCTTTGTACAACATATGCCTACTAACAATGGTGGTCACACTTATAATGAATTGCCATGATGTCTAATAGAAATGCTAGATCTAAAGCTTTTTAAAGAAGCTATTATATTGTATGGCTTGCATTCTCCATTTGTTAGAGAAATGTTAAATAATTGGGCTATGCAGCATAGAGTCATTCCCCAAGTTTGGGAGGTATTAGTTTTAGTTGTCCTAGAAGCTGGTCAACAATTACAATAGCTGTTGTAGTGGAGGCAGGAAGCATGAAAATAGAACAACATAGTATAGCAAGAAGGATAAGTGTTATTAAAGACCAACTGTGGGGAGCCGACAGAAGGTGGCTATCATCCTTGCAGTCATCTTGAGCCATATATCCTGACAAGGGACTTGTTTACAATAGCCTACAACAGCTGAGCACACTCTGATAACATCTTGTTTTAGATACCCAGGATTTTCCCTTGGGTGTCTGAGACTTAAAGGTGTGATTTAGAGCCCAGACTTAAGGGCATGACTTAAAGGTGTGATTTAGAGATAAGACCTAAGGGTGTGACTTAAAGGAGAGGCTTAGAAGTGAGACATATAAGACGTGAGAGGCAGACAGAAGAAAGTAATAGGCACTTGAGACTTGAGACAGGCAACTAGGATTAGACAATAGCACTTGGAAGAAGGTTACTTGGTACTTGAGACTTGGAGCAGGTAACTTGTAACTTGGAAGGGTACTTGGAAAAGGGACTAGGAACTAGACACTTGGACTAGAAAGAGAGACTGAAGAATAAGTGGGATTGAATCACACTCTGTCCGGTCTCCATTCCTGGAGTCTGTCCTTACTCTCTCTTGCTGAACCCCGACCTGCGGACTGGAACAGCTTGGGGCAGTGTGGGCTCTAACAACTTAGCCCCCAAGGCTTTTTGGCAGTGCAGGTTCCAACACTGACAGAGCAGTCCACAACATTTTGGGCCCCAAATGTGGGGTAGCTCAGGCTTCAACAATGAACTGCTTGGTGAAGGGTCTTATGCTGACCTTAAAGAACAAATCTGATCTAATGATGTCATAGTTAAGCAATGTTATATTGCAGCTTTAAGAGCTTGGGATATGATTGAGGAGTGTGTGTGGGGGGGATCCAACCTTATTTACTAAGGTAATAGAGAGTCCTGGAGAAGGCTTTACTGACAAATCTTTCTTACAAAGATTTGGGTTCAACTGTAAATAGAGCCATATCAGATTCTGAAATTGGACAGTCATTGACAGAGATCTTGGCATCTGAAAATGCAAATTTTGAATGTAAGAAAGCAATCAGAACATTGAAAGCATGAGGAGCCCTGATAGACAAAAGGAAAGAGAGACAACTGGGATTGGCTTTCAGGAGCATCAAGCTAATATCATAAGTCAACTCATAGCTAGACGCCTCAGGAATCAAAATGCCTGATACTTTCATTGTGTTGAATTTGGCCATTAGCAGATACATTGACTCTGGAGAATATGGTATTCACAGAACCAGAACAAGCAGGTTCTGGTTGCCCTGAGCTACAGAGGCTTCCAGGGTAGTGTACCCACTGTAGAAAGGACAAACACTGGTCTAACTATTGTAGGACTAATAGTGACATACAGGGTAACCTCTTGCCACTGGGGATACAGTCTATCCATTTGAGGTCCCACAGCAAACAATATGAGCCCTCCTTTGGTCAGCCAGGAGGTATCAAACAGGCAAAAAAATAAAAAAAAAAAACTAGGATTTCTGATCTTATACATGCTACAGAAAGAAGTGCAGCTTTGGATCTGGCCACAGATCCCTATCTGCAAAAGTTGAATGCTACAAGTTAACCACTGGTATTTATGATCCTTTACCTTCAGGGACAGTAGGAATAATCTTGAGAAGTGGATTAACATCTCAAGGATTTATTGTACATATAGGTATAATAAATGGGAATAGCAAAGAAGAAGTTTAAATTATGGCATATGATTTTTTTAAGGAGATGCAAATTAACACAGGGGATAGAATTGCTCAGCTGTTCTGTTTTTGTTCATTAAGGGCAAGGCCACTCCAGTAGAAGATTAAGGGGTTTTGGGAGTACTAGAAAATGTGTGTCTGGCAAACAGTGGTTAATGATCAGAGACTCAATGATACAAATGAATGGTGTTGAAATAGAATGTTTGGTGGATATAAGAGTTGGTGTTGGTATACTTTCCCAAAAGTCTCAGAATCTAGATTGGTAACTTCAGAAAATTTACACACAATTTATAAGAACAGGTAAGTTATCATGAATAAGACGAAGGATCCAATTGATTAACTGTGTTAGACCAGAAAGGCAAACAGGGAAGTTGAGACTTTATGTGGCTGACATACCCATAAATTTTTGGGGAAGGGGTCTTTTACAACAATTGGATACTCAAATTAATATTCCTGTGATTTGGGGAACAAAAAATAAGGAAATTAGGAGTGATATGTTAGATGCTCCTTGGGAAAGTATTAATATAGGTGATTGAGAACAATTACAGTCTGTGCCCATTGTCCAAACACAGGACACCACAGAGACTGTTTCCAAATTTACAAAAGAGGACACTGCTAACATACCAAAAGTCTTGCCCACAGGATGACCTATATGTCAAGGGCAGTGGCCCATAACAAACAAACAAAAAATTGCAGGCACTTGAACAACTGGTACAAGAGTAGCTGGAGGCTCAACATATAGAAGAATCTACCAGTCCATGGAATTCCCCTGTGTTTGTTATAAAAATGATGGAAGATGATAACAGATTTAATTGCATTTAATAGAATAATTCAACCAATGGCTCCTTTACAACCTGCTCTTCCTTTACCTTCTTTGTTACTGAGATCAAGGCCTATAACAATTGACTTGAAAGACTGCTTTCTCACAATACTCATGAATGAGCAGAATAGGGAAAGGTTTTCTTTCTCAATAGCTACTTTGATTCAACAGTGGTCCGATGAAAAATTACCATTGGAATATACTTTTACGGGGAATATTAAATAGTACAACTTTAAGTCAATATTTTGTACAACCACCATTAGAAATAATTATTAGGGAATTTCCTCAATCTATCATTTATCATTACATGGATGATATTGTGTTGGCTGATTCTGACAAAGATACTTTAGAGAAAATGTTTAAGGAAGCACAAAATTTCTACCATGCTGGGGGCTGCAGATTGCTCCAGAAAAAAAATACAAGGAAGAGATTCACTTAGTTATCTGGGTTATAAAATTAGGCAACAAAAAATTCAACCACAAAAGGTATAGATCAGTAGGGACAAGTTGCAAACTCTTAATGAGTTTCAAAATTCACCAAAAGATATTAACTGGCTGAGGCCTCCAATTAGATTAAGTACACAAGAGTTAAGTAATTTGTTTCAAGCATTACAAGACGATTCAAATTTAAATAGTTCAAGATGTTTAACAGCTGAAGCAAAAAAAAAAAAAAAAAGAGTTAACTCTTGTAGAACAAAGACTGCAAGAGGCATATGTGGATCTAATTGTTCCTAAATTTGACTGTATTTTGGCCATTTTGCCTTCAACCCATTCCCCTACTGGGTTCATTATACAAAGGGATGATAGTATTATGGAAGAGATTTTCTTAGCACATAAACAAAGTAAAACATTGAATACGTATAAAGAGAAGAGTTCTAAATTGATTACACAAGTCAGAGTAGGACTATGTCCATTGTTAGGAACATATCTAGCCAAAATTGTAGTGCCTCTTACAAATGCTAAGATTATGTCATTATGAGTGACCAGTGAAAATTGGCAAAGAGCTTGTAGTAAGTACTTGTGTAAAATAGATAACAAATATCTGAAAAACAAATGTATACAGTTTTTTAAAAGAACTAACTGGATTCTTCCACATATCAGAGGCACCAACCTTCTACACAGATGCAAACAAAGTAAAGACGGCAGGTTATCAGTCTGACAAAATAAGCAAGGTGATCAAAAGTCCATATATATCAGTTCAAAAATCAGAATTGTATGCAATCCTTATGGTATCATTAGATTATCCTAAATCTCTTAATATAATTACTAGTTCTTTATATGCAGAAAGAGTTGTTTTGCATATATAGACTGATGAATTTGTTCCTCAGAATGAACTTTGTTATTTATGTGATTGCAACAGGCCATTAGAAATAGAAACTAGCCATTTTATATATTATTCATATACAGTCCCATACAGGTTTGACAGGCCCAGTGGCACAGGGAAATGAGGAAATTGATAAACTACTATAATAAATGTGTTAGAAGCCTGAAAATTTTATGAGAAACATCATGTTAATGAGAAAGGTTAAAAAAAAAATTCTATCACTTGGCAACAAGCCAAAGAAATATTTTTTAAAAAATGTCCTATGTGTTCTCTATACAACTAACTGTTGTTACCTGCTGGTAGTTAACATAGAGGTACCAAAAGAAATGATATCTGGCAGGTAGATGTTTTTCTTTTTGCAGAATTTGGAACACAAAGGTATATACGCCATACCATTGACACATACTCAGGGTTTCAATGGGCAACTGCTCTAAGTTCTGAAAAGGCTGATTATATAATTATACACTTGTGGAGATAATGGAAATTATGGGGATACTTACACAATTAAGATTGATAATGCTTCCACATATGTATCCAATAAGATGAAGCATTTTTTGTATATTATAATACAAAACATATTACTGAAATACCACACAATCCCACAGAACAAGTAAGCAGTTGTATAAAAAGCCAATTGTACCTTAAAAGAGATGATTATTAAATAAGAAGGAAGAGTAAGAACCTCCAGGAGCATACTAAATAATGCCCTGTTAACTCTAAATTTTCTTAATATTGGTGAAAAAGGAAAAACAGCAACTGAGAGACACTAAGTTATTGAAAAAAAAAAAAAAACTGAGCTAACTAGGCCAATCAATATACTATTGGGAGCCGACTCCTAGCAGAAAGTGGCTATCATTTTTGCAGCCATCTTGAGCTATATACCCTGACAAGAAATTTGTTTTCAACAGCCTACAACAGCTGAGCACACTCTGATAAACATCTTGTTTTGCTGTTTAGTGCCCCTAGCTGCAGGGCGCATGTGGTATCCATGCCTACAAAGCACTTGGTATCCATGCCTACAAGGCACGTGGCAAAGCTATAAATGCCCAGGATTTCCTTTCAATAAAAGAGACTTGATCACATATCCTGCCTTGTCTCCATTCTTCGAGTCTCTTCCCCCTCCATCCCCACTCTCTTGCTAGACCCTGTTGACTGACCCGAAAGGACTGGGACTCTTAGCCCCCAAGCGTGGGGCAGTGTGGGCCAGGACAATATACTATAAGGATATTTTGACATCAGAACGGAAACTGGCAATAGTTTTCAGATGGGGACATGGTTATGCTTATGTATTTTACAGGAAATTTAAAAAAACATGGTTACCAACAAAACTAATAAAGATTATATCTGACTAGGGAAAACTTCTTATCAGCTGAGATATGAATGTCTTCACAAAGCAAATAGCCCAGGTTTTTCACTCTCACAGACTGTCTCAGTCACTGATCTTTCCAAAATGTGCACTCAAATCAACTTCAAAAGGGCTAGCCAGAATGATCAATCACACAGAGACTGGACAGACAAAACAGAGATTGAACAATATGTAGACTGGACAGACGATACAGACTGGACAACACAAAGACCAAACAACAAATGCTACAACTAGCTTTTTAAAGACTAACCATTTTTCCCCTTGGGCCCCAAACATCAATTCTTTGTCCTAGTTTAGCAGGAAGCAATTATAAAAAGACTGCCATCTTAGTGCTTTAAATTAGGGTGAATGGGATGGTTTTGGTCATTTGATGTGTTATGGTTGTTATTATCTAGGGTAGTAGGTTATTATTGTTTATGATCAGGGAAGAAACAAAGTTTAAAGCAGGAATTTTTCTTCTCTATTTTTTTCTCTTATCTTTCTCTCTTATCTAACTATGAAGAAACAAGGAAAAAGGGAATAATTTAACAAATTAAATGTTTTAAAATAAAAAGCTTAATCTACTAGTCTTAAATATCTTACTTTGGCATAGATTAATGTATATTGATAGAAATTTAAGTTTGTTTTGTTTAATTATTGAATCTTGATAGAAAAACAAAGTAATTTTATTATATATTGATTGTTTAACTACTATATATTAATTGTTTATTATATATTGATAGAAAATTAAAGATTGTTTTGTTTGACTAGTGTTTGTTATATTGTACATAAGAAACTTATTTAAGATGCAATGCAAAATTCTAGTTTTATGATTCTTATGAATACTTCTATTGTGTGTAGATTGTTAATGTGAGAGAAAAAAATTAAACAGAAAGGGGGATATAAAGGGAGATTTCTGGTTTCTTTGGAAATTCAGTTATATTACATGATTTTTTTTTTCTGGAAGCTGTCTTGTGAAAGGATGTTTTGTTGAAGCAGACACATGAAAGGAAGTTTTGCTGGAGCAGACACTTGAGAGGGCACATGATATTTAGAAAGAATATAAATATAACCCCACAGACAGTGAGGATGTTCTTGCATTGCTATGCCTTGCAATGCTTCTCTGGTCTTTACTTTGTAGAGAAAAATGCACCAAAGAACTTCTCATGGTATTCCTGCTGATTCTTGCTGCTTCCACTGACTCATGATGATTTAGCAGAGCCTTGTGGATTCTGCTGGATCAAGCCACTGCTACTGATTTGAGTTTGGTGTTTGCTATTAGACTGGACTTCTGAGAACCTGACAATGTGAAAACTGGAGTTGCCCCAAAGAGCTACTTCTAAACAGGTCCACACCCCATTGTTCTGTTAGCCACCATTTTCCCATACCACCCTAGATAGGGTTAGCTTTGAAAAATCTAAGCCAATGGTAACATGTATTCCAGTTTCCATTCTGAGGTCAACACATATTTAAAATATTCAGGCTCATTTAATTCAGTAGTTATTTCTACTATCTAATGTCTCTCCACAGCTGTTGTTCCTTTCTCATTAGCATTTTAAAAATTAAAGTTAATGAAGCACTATGTAATCCATCTCTCGGGGTCTTTATTACCCCCTTTTGGTTTATTAAGCATATCTTTTAAAGTGTGACCTTTCTATCACTGCTTGTCTGTAGGATTGTGTGGTATACCGGTAATAAGCTTTTTGTTGTACTATGCAAAAAAAATATTGTATTTTACTAGAGACATATGCTGGAGCACTGTCAGTCTAGATTTGTACATGTATCCCAACAATATACATAACTTTTAATAAATGTGTAATTATAAATTCAGACTTTACAGAACTTAAAGCAGTTGCCCATTGAAATCCTAAATATGTACCTATGGTATGATGCATGCACTTTAATTTTCCAAATTCTGCAAAATGAAACACATCCATATTTGCCAAATTTAATTTCTTTGTGTACCTTTTGGGTTGCTTCCTGCAGGTAATGGAGTTTGGTTATACAAAGAACAAGTAGGACATTTCCTTATAATTTCCTTGGCTTGTTGCCAAGCAATAGAAAAACTTTTCTTTAAATATTTGCTGTTAACATGGTGTTTCTTATAAAATTCTGAGGCTTCTAGCACATTTCCAATAAATAGCTGATCAGTTTAATCATTACCTTGTACTAGAGGGCCTGGTAGACCCATGAGATTTTATATGTATTATAGGTAATTGATGACTTCTGTTTCTAGTTACTTATTGTAGTTGAATAAATAATGAAGTTTGTTCTGAATCATCTGGAATGAGTGCAGTAGTTTCAATATGCAAAACAACTGTTTCTACATTTTGAGAGTCAGTGACTATATTAAGAATATTAAGAGATTCAGGAAGCCGGGCGGTGGTGGCGCACGCCTTTAATCCCAGCACTTGGGAGGCAGAGGCAGGCGGATTTCTGAGTTCGAGGCCAGCCTGGTCTACAGAGTGAGTGCCAGGACAGCCAGGACACAGAGAAACCCTGTCTCAAAAAACCAAAAAAAAAAAAAAAAAAAGATTCAGGAAAATCTAATAACATAAGAATAGATTACAGCTCTGATCTTTGAATGGGATCATAAGGGCTCTGAGCCACTTTACTTGCTTTTCCTAATAAGTCATAAGTTATAACCTGCTTTCCTGATTTATTTGTATCAATATAGAATGTAGGGGCCTCGTTAATTGGTGTCCCTTTTACTGTACAAGGGAAGATCCAATTTGTTCATATATATATATATATATATATATATATATATATATATATATAAACTGAAGACTCTTGCTTTTAGGGTATTTGTTTTTAATCTCTCCCAAAAAGTTAATGCAAGCTCTTTGCTGATCTTCATCTTCTGCCCATAATGATGCAATTTCAGCATTAGTAAAAGGTACCACAATTTCTGCTGGGGCTATTCCTGCTAATTTAATCAACTCAGAAAACTTTCCTTCATAATCTTTACTTTTTTTAACTATGTTTATGTGCTAAAGATACCCATTCTAAGATATTACCTTCTCTCTGCATAAGAATTCCTGTGGGAGAATGAGTAGAGGGCAGAATGACAAAAGTACAATCCAGCGTTGGAGCCAAGCAGACCACAGGGTCATCCTGTAATTTCTTCTCTCCCAGACCCAATTCTCTCACTGCCTGAGCTGATAATTTTCTTAGACCACTTAACTCCTTATGACCCTGTAAGATTTGAAATAAATTACTTAGCTTTTTGAGTAGTTGATCCAATTATGGTCCATAGCCAGTTAATATCTCCCAATAATTTTTGAAAATCATTAAGTATTTGTAATTTGTCTCTCCTGATTTGTACTTTGTGGTTGAATTATCTGTAAACCTATTGTATGTCCTAGGTAACTGATAGAGTTTCCTCTTTGTGTGCTTCTTTTCAGGAGCAATTTGCCATCTCCAGCAAGGCAAAATTCTCTTTACTTCATCAAACATTTTTCCCTAAGATATCCGCATGTGAATCAACCAGTAAGATAACATCCATATAATGACAAATTTTAGATTGAGGAAATTGTTTACCCATTATTTCTAACAGCTGTTGTACAAAATACTGACACAGGATAGTACTATTTAACACTCCTTGTGGTAAGACTTTCGAATGATATCTCTTTATTGGACAACTACTACTATAAGTAAGTGCTGAGGAAGCAAACATTTCACTATCATGCTCATGCAAAATGATAAAGCAATCTTTTAAAAATCAATTTCCATAGGCAGTGACTTAGGTAATAAAAAAGACAATGTGACTCCAGGCTATGAAGAGCCCATTGGCTGAAACACCTTTATTTATAGCTCTTAAATCTGTTAACATTCCCCATTTTTCTGATTTCTTTTATGTAACAAACACAGGGGAATTCCAGGGTATAAAACGTCTACTGGCTGAAACATCTTATTTATGGCTCTTATAACTGTTAACATCCTCTATTTTTCTGGTGTGTGTGTGTGTGTGTGTGTGTGTGTGTGTGTGTGTGTGTAACATAGGAGAATTCCATGAGCTGGTAGATTCTTCAATATGTTGAGTATTTAGCTGCTCCTGTACAGGCTACTCTAGTACTTGTAATTTTTCTGATGTCAAAGGCTATTGTTCTACATACACAGGTTTGTCAGTTAATCATTTTAAAGCTAGAGTGGTTGGTATGTTTCAAAGATCAACACCTGTCATGTCCTGCTTATGAACAACTGGACAGTGTGTGATTGTTCTTAATAATACCTTTTAATATTTTTCACAGAAGCATTCCTCATTTTATATATTTTTTGAGATTGGAGAAATGCTAATCTGTGTTTTCTGTTGCTGCAGCAAATCATACCCCTCTAAGTTCATGGCCACATATAGCTTTAATTTTTCTATTTGTCCTTCTGGTCCTATACATTTGACCCATCTTGCACATTGTGAGATAAAGTTCCAATTCCTAGAAGCTGAATATTTACCTCCTGAAGAGGCCAATCTGGATGCCAAGATTTTGGTGACATTGTTACATTTGTTCCTGCATCTATCAAGTCTTCAATTTTAATTCCATTTATTTGGTCTCTGATCATTTATAGCATTTTTCCAAAATACTTGTTTGGGGGTCTTTTCTGAATTATTTATTTTATCTGCTAAAGTAGTTCTTGATTACATCCACAGCAGTGTTGTTTTTAACAACAAGCATTGAATCTTTTAATTGTTCTGTGGATGAGTATCTCTGATGCTGCCAGGGAGCAGCTGAATTGAATTTGATATTGGGGCATTTCTTAATGGCAAAGGATTACCTTGCCTGTCCCTTGTTGAGTTGCATTCATTACTCCAATGCCAGCCTTTGCCACAGCTTCTGCATACTCCAGAAGGCTGGGTCCTTCTTTTTTGATTATCTCTAGAAAATAAAATTGTTTCTAGGAACACCTTGCCTACAATTCCTTTTTAAATGACCTTCCTTACCACAATTAAGACATGTGAGATTTTGATTTTCTTAAAGCTTTTAAAAGTTACTTCTCCTATCAGAGTAGCATCATAAACATGAGATCCAATATTAGCCATTTATCTATTGGTGCTTCTCTTGCCTTTAAAGGTCTAATTACCCTTTTGCATTCTGAATTAGCATTTTCAAAATCCAAAGATTAGATTAATGTCTACCTGACTTCTGAATCTGATACAGAATCTATTTACAGTTGAAGTCAATCTTTGTGAAGAAAAAAAAAAAAGCAATGAAGGCTTCTTTTGGGCCTTGTATAATTTTAGCTAAAAATTCTAACCTCTTTCCTGAATCCTCAAACTTGTCACAAGCAATTGAAGTTGCTAAATTACATAGTATCAAGGTCTGATTTTTAAATTCAAATTGCTTGTGTAAATCAACATAGTGGCCTTCACCTAGCAACTCATCCTGGGAAATGTTAATATCTTTATCCCTATCACATTGTTCCATGGCCCTGGCTTCCTTTTTCCATCATGTTCACTACTGTAAACTGAGGACCAGCTTGCATTATTGCTGTTGCAAAATATTTCCAATCTTGGGGGATGATTCTGTCTGAGAATTTAATGTCTGCTTTACATAAGATGAATGCATACCATATGAAATGATCTAATATGTCCATAGGATTCCATTTAAATTTTTCATAACCTTGTGGGTATCTGTCATCTCCTGGTAGGTCTTCTATAGTAACTGGATAAAATAAAGTTGGTTTTCTAACAACTTTGGGCCACCCCCCTTCAGTTTTATCATGTGGTGGCACAATAGATTTTTATATAAATTCCTCTGTCTGTGACTGTTGTTTTTTTTTTGTTTTGTTTTGTTTTGTTTTGTTTTGTTTTGTTTTTTGTAAACCTTTTGAAGCCTTGACTCTTATCCATCCACTTTTCATATTCAGCACAAAAACCACTATGGCTATTAAGGATAAAATATGAATTACCAGACTGATAGTAATTATAATCAATATTATGTCAATCTCAGTTAAGTCATTTATCTTTTCATTTTCTCCTATTTTCAAGACATATAAAGAAACACTATGCAAGGTTCTAGATTCTAACACCTCGTATTATGGTATTTCCCATCCTTAACTCTCTCCTTGATGACTTTCCAGGTGACTTATAAAATCTGATTCATTCTCAGTTTGTCCACAGCTGGAGTGATTTCTCTGTGTGGTTATGCCACATATTGAAGCACCAAATGGTTGTTCTTGTTGTTGTTGTTTTGGGTTTTGTTTTGTTTTTAACAAAATATCAATCATTTAATTTTGTTGCTGTTGTGACCTGTTTTTAACTTCCTGTTCAGTACTTAATTCTTTCAGTACTTAAACAGTAATTCATTATCCAAAGAAACTACATTTGAACTGTTATATAACTACCAATGAATATAGATTTGAAAGAAATCATTGTATTAAATATCTCACATTTGTTAACGAGCACAGGTAGAGCATCAAATCCAATTACTTGAGTTCTAATAAACAAACCAAGAATACTGAGAGAGACATTACCTCACTAATAGAGAGGCTGATGTTGGATGTAGATTTAGGTAGCTTTCATGACCACCTGTCTTGTAAAATAAAAACAAACAATACTTGTCAGGGGAGAAACAAAGACACCAAGCACTAGATGTCAGAAAGGTATTGTTTCCTTTCCATGGCGTTGCATATGTCATGGTGTTTTAAGAGAGTGCTAAAAGGATCCAGAACAACACAGATCTTTGGGTAATTGAACCTCATTATCAATCTGGATGATGCCTTCCAGGTTATATTAGAAGAGAATGAAAACTCTATTTCTGTGAAATAATGATAATTCTTCTCTCTCTCTCTCTCTCTCTCTCTATATATATATATATATATATATATATATATATATATATATATATATATGTAATGCATGCATACATATTCAAGCTTTCTGCTCAATGCCAGGGCCATCTCTGTGACATTTTTTCCCTTGTGTTACAGCTAAAGTTTGATTATCACTATCATTGAAGTAAGAAATGTATAGGAAATTGGTGAAACACTTCTGGATGTTTCTCAGAGAACATTTCCAGTGGCAATTAGATAACAATGATGCTGACACAATCAATGGATTAATCTGTAGATGAGTTTAGAACAAGATAGCAGTAAAGGGTAGGAGCTATGCCCTAATTGGAAGAAGTGGGTCACTAGGAATATGTCCTTGGGTCTAGAGTGTGTCCTTGGGGCTGTATTGGCCTGCCTTCTTCCTTCTTGTATCCTTCTCCACCAGCTCATTGTCTGCCTTGATGAACCTGCTTTGCCACAACTGCAGCTACCATTATGTTCTGCTCAAGTACATGGAACCAAGTCATAGGGACTAAACCCACTCAAATTGTGAGCTCAAAAAACAAAATAAAACAAAACACAACTAAAAAACTCTCTCCATTAAGTTGTTTGTGTTAGCCATTTTGTTGGTAAGATAAGAAAAGTAAACAATACCTCAGGTAATTCTCCTCTCTACTTTCAGAACCCTTAGAAGGAAACACTGTGACAAGAGATACATTTCTGGCAAGCCAATATATTTGTAACTTTTTAAGTTGCTGTTACCTAACACCTGACAAGAAGCAAAATTAGAGGAAATGTTTATTTTAGTTACAGAGAGAACAGATACAGTCTGTTACTGTGGGGGAAAGATGGTGGAAGGGGTGTGATCTGTCTTGTCTCTTTGCTTCCACAATCAGGAGGAATGCCATTACTCAGCCTGCTCCCCACTACTTTCCTCAAGCCAGGCCCCCAACCTGTAGGATGGTGCCCCTTACACTGAAAGTGGGTCTTCCTCCTTAGTTAAACCTTTCTAGAAACACCCTCCTAGATTCATCCAGAGGTGTTTCCATAGTGTTTCTAAAATCCTGTCCTGTTGATGATCAAGATTAATATCAGTCACTTTCAATCAGATGGTGTTTTATTTGGTGGTGGCTGTGTTGAGTGTGTCTAGTATCTACCAGTCTTTGAATATTTTAAGTGCAAAGGATTGGGTGCAGTGTTCTGTATCTAGCAGATTCAGAATTCTTAAATCAACAAAGGAGAGTCAAAGCATCAAAGAAGTCTTGAAAATTTGGGTTCAATAAATACTATGAGTAGCCTTTATGTACCCTGAAAGTACAGGGATCAGATCAGGTTCCTGCCCTGAACAACAGCTGCCTTACAATAGAACAACACATCACCATTGCTAAAGGTGAAAACAGAAAGGGAATTAAGGTATATAGTAAGTGTTTGAGATATGTTAGCACCTCATCAGTCCAATTTCACAAAATTTCCACGAGGCATGTGCTAACTGCCTTGTAATACAGATGGTAAAACCCAAGGCCCTCAGGAGGAATCAATTGTCCAAGATTACCTGATACTTACCTGGTAATCCCTGGGACCCTGATGTTTTCAGTTTCTCAATTTGAAAGAAACCAAGGAAGAAGAAAGAAAGAAGGGAGGGAGGGGGAAGAAAAGAAGAAAGAGGGGTACAAAAGACCTTAGGTCTTTGATCCCCAAGTTAGTGTCCCTCCCTTCTCCCCCCACCTGACAGCCCTCATTCCCTCTTGTTTGGTATTCCCATGACCTTCCCATGCTGGTTTTTGAGCAACGCTTAATGGACAATGACATGTGGACCTTTACTTAGTACCAAGTGGGAGGAGAGGTGTCACTCAGTGAAGGTCGTGCTATGCATCAGGACACAGAACAAAAGTAAACAGCACAGTATTTGTCAGTCGTGAGTAGGTTGAGGATGTTACCAGCTATGGCTCTGCAGACCTGTAAGGAACTCATCAATCAGAGCAGACAGTCTGCAGCTATAAACCACAGCCGTAAAAACACCAATGGGTCCTATATTAGTTACCTTCCTGTCAAGGTGATAAAATACCCCGACCAGAGCAACTTAGGGAAGGAAGAGTTTATTTGGTCTTGAGGTTCCAACTACATAGATTCCATAGCAGGGGACGCATGGTGACAAGAGCAGGAAGCTAGCTGATCACATTTATCTGCACCCTGGGGCAGCAGGCAGCAAGAACAGAAAGTAGGGGCAGGCTATAAAACCTCAAAGCCCGCCCCCAGTGACGTACTTCCTGTAGTAGGGCTACTTCCTGAAGGGCCCAGATTCTTCCTTACAACCACCACCAGCAGCAGCAGCAGGGATCAAGTGTTCTTATACGTGGGAGGTGGGGGGAGGGGGGGAGGAGAGGGATGCAGTGGCCATTTCTTATTCAAAACACCACAGGTTCCAACTGGACTTCACACTGTCGGCTCTCTGAGCTCACACAGGAAGACCTTTTCCTTTGAATGCAGCACGTGGAGGTGAGGGCTACGAACCTTTTGTGAATCCATTTGTTCAAGAAAAAAAATAATAAATTACTTAAATAAAACGCAGTTTTGGTTTTTTTTTTTTTTTCTGCTGGCAAAAACAATGTTCAAGGTACTCTGAAAGTTCTCTTTGGAAGTTAAATAACTTGGACTGAGGCAAAATGATGAGTCAATGGAAACTAAATCATGATCCGATGGATTAAATTTTCCTCAATAAAACGGTTTTCTAAAGAAAGGGCAGAGTATTTCGGAAGAGATGGTTTCCAGCAGGGTTTTATATTAACAGTCATCATTTTTCAGTGCTTAAGACTTATCCAGCCTATTGTTATGGAAATTGGAGCTGTGCTTCCAGCCACAGCACTGTCCTTTGACTGTGAGATTAGCCAAAAAGGCAGTAGAACCCGGAGTTAAAATATAGCACCTTGGCGTTCTCTTAAGTACAGGGCAGAAAGCAATACAGTGGTGAACCCGCACGGCCTCTTACATTCCTAAGCTTGGTTCCTGTGAGGAAGTATTGTTTGGTTGTTTCTGCCTTCTGGATGGGTGTTTAAAGGGATGTACAGACTGCATACTGTGAGGGTTAAAATGTCGAGGTTGGGACTGTTTGGGGAGGTGAAAAAGAAGCTCCGAGCTAAGGAATGAGGCAGCTAGTCCAACCAAGAGGAAGGGCAAGGCTCTGGGAAACACAAGCTCTGGTCTCAGCAGGCTCTGACTGGCTCCTACTGTCCCTGAGGGGAGAAGACAAAAAAGTACAGTTGTCTTTTAGCACGAGCAACTTTACAACATTTTGGGTAGTTGTACCTGTACATCTACTCTCCCATCGAAAGCATCTAACAGACTGACTTGTGGGTAAGAGCAGTGATCTAGTCCCTGTTGCAGGGTTAGAATATCCAGACAAACAGCAACTTAGGAAAGAAAGGATTTATCTGGCGTCCACAACCCCAGATCACCGTTCATTATTGCAGGGAAGTCAAGGCAGGAGGTCGAAGCATCAGGTCTACAGTTAAGAGTAGACAGAGAATAAACACAGATAGTCGACTGCTTGCTAGCTTTCTTTACTTCTAAATAGTCCAGGGTCCAGCTTAAGGAATGGTGATCCATGGTGGGCTGGGCCTTCCCACATCGTACAGAAGATGCCCACAGGCCAACCTACTCTAAATGGTCTTCATTTTGTCTCTTATCAGACAATTCTAAAGTGTATCAAGTTAATCATTCAAAATGGCTCCCGATGAAGTCTCTGTCTAGTCCAGGTAGATGAATTCCCTATACCTCCCCAGAGAGTGGATGAAGGGAGGGAAATTACTTGGCTAAGATGTGTAAGCCAAAAACAGCAGTGGAAGGGGAGTTTTGCTCTCTCTGCCAGCTTACATCTAAACAGGAACTACTAGAACCCTGATAACAGACAATTCGCTCAGCAAACCCCAAACTCAGCTGGTCTAGCTACCCTCTGACCCAAATTAAAAGATATAGCCCACTGTCTTGCTCTGTATTATACTAAATAGAATTGGTCTGTCTCCGCTTTGGAGTCTTTCGGTGTTACACACCCATACCTTCGTCCTTTCCCTCTACAATACAGCCAGCGTTGCCCCTATCTCTTGGATGTGTTTATAATGTTCTTGGTGTGATTCACCACAGCTCCATATAATTCTGTTGCCACACTGATACACAATGACCCATCACCATAAGGTGTTGACCCTGCTGGATGGGCAGGACTTGAGAATAGAGGCAACGTTTCATGGCCACCCATTCCTCGCCCCCACACACACACCTACAAGATCCATGAGAAGCAGATATACAAGGGGAAGGAGTGTCGCAAACAGGAACTGAGGATGCTGAATATGGGAGGTGTGGCCTGATGATGGGGGTAGCCATTAAGCTACAAGCTCCTCCCTCAAGTCCAGGTGCTTCATCTGGTATAAATGGAAGAGGAAGACATTTTTCTTAATTATTATCATTTTTAGTATTGTTATTCTAGCCATTTATTGTTGCTGGGGTTGAATGTATTCTGTAACCAAGGATGGCCTTGAATTTCTGGTCCTTCTGCCTCCACCACTCTCCTCAATCATGTCTTCCTAAAACAGAGTTTTTTAAAGTCGCTGTAATTTCATTCTCAAGTCTATTCCTGGGTCATTGCAATAATATGAGCAGTTCTGAGCCTCTCTGATATTCAGCACCCTCTCCTGCAAAAGAACACTAGCTGTGTGCCCCTCCCCCCACTTCCTCTTGGCTCTAGGCACACAGCAGAAATCTTTCTCCATCTTCTCTTGCAGAGAACAAGACCCTGTTTCCGTGGTCACCTCCATGGCTATCCAAATGAAAGGAGAGAGAAGATACACCTCTTCTAGGCCTAGCCCATTAAAAAAAAAAAAAAAAAAAAAAAAAAAAAAAAAACGCTCCTTGGCTTCAGCCTCCATGGATACAGATCTTACAATCAGGATGAGAGCATGGGTATGTCAGATGTGACCTTGGCAGACACCAAAGCAGGAGTGAAGGGCAGAGGGGGAAGGCAGCAAAGAAATGAAGTGTGATCAAGGTTAACGCCCCAGGTAAGCAGAGCCCGGTGCTATTGGAAACTGGCAATTACCCACCCCGTCCCCAAGATTTGCCCTGGCTAAGGGTCATTGTGCAACGACCCTCCTGTGCCACTGTTGAAGATTATAATGAGTTCCCTTGAGCTGTGTATGTGTGCACAACAACAGACCTAAACAGACAGAGAAAGCCTTGGGAAGAGATGCTAGGACTGGATGTTTGTCTAGAGTAAAAGATGGATGGAGTCAGGGGTCAGGGGTCAGGGGTCAGGGGTCAGGGGTCAGGGGTCAGGTGGGGTCCTAAGGTTGGATTACACCTCATAAACAGCATTGCCTCTCTTTACTGAAGAAAACACTCAAGTCGTAGAGGTAGACAGATCCCCAACACCGAAGAGTCAGAGATCCTTAAACGGCCACATAGAGGAAGACTGCTCCTTGGCTGGGACATGGATTGAGCTTTGTGTTACTAGGAGATAACATTCAGATGACTAAGCCACCAAACCTCAGGTGCTGGCACAGCAGTCATTAAGCTGCTTTGGTGAGTACACAGACCTCCACCTCCACTCCTAATCAAGGAACCGATGGGAAACAGAGGACAACCCTGCATCACCACTTGGTTTGTGAAAATCGGTGGACAGCCATCTGAGAGCAGCAGAGGTCACAAAGCAACGACAGGCATACAGTAAAGTGCAGGAGAGCCTCTGCAGTATAGAAAGGAGACCTGGCTCGGAGCACAAAGGACTCTTGCTCTCTGACCTTTGGCTGTTTCACTTTTCTTCGATGGAGGACCAGGTCCATTAGATATTACAGAAGCATTGCCTATTGGGCACTGCAGACCTAAGGCTGTAGCGTTGAAATGCCTCAGTTAGCAGAGACCAGCCCTGGATTTAAACCTGAACTCTCATTGGGACAAGGCAAGGATGCATCCTTGATTCATGCTCAAAAGGGAAGCTGGCTTCACAGTCATGGCCTCACAGCCTCCAGTGATATTAAAGAAGTCAAGAGCTGTTAAATGGGGGAAGAATCAAAGGTCATCAACCATGGTGATGTGGTTTAAATGTGAAATGTCCCACTTGGGCTCATGCTCTGGAATAGTTGGTCCCCATTTGGAGGTTCAGAAGGCTATGGAACCTTTACAAGGGGTATCTTTGTTGGAGGAAGTGACCCACTGGGGGTGGGCCTTGAGGTCTGAGTAGCTTGACCTCACTTCCTATCTACTCCCTGGCAGCAGTTGCTATATGACCAGCCACTGGAAGCTTCTATCTCAACACGCCTTGCTCACCGTAACAGGCTGTATCCCCTTGAACTACAAGCTGAAATAAGCCATTCTTCCATTGAGGTGCTTTTCATTAGGTGCTGAGTCCCAGCCACAAGAAAACTAACTAATACCTACGGGCAGGGGTTGCCTCAAACCAACACAAGCCACCAGATCTTACAACAAACAGAGCACAAACGAACATCTGCGCATCGCTTGCCAAATGGGAGGTGCCGTCTTGTTTGTAGCACTGTCCAGATGGGAAATCGGGGTCTAGGGAAGAGAAGTGCTTTGTAAAAGGTCAAGAGGCAGAGAACAAGCCAGCTGTCAGTCAGTGAAAGCATCGTGCATTCTGCATCCATCTCTCGGGGCCTCTCCACCACACAGCACACAACGGTAAGAAACAAAAGCACAGGGGAATTCTGAAGTCAGCAAGCAAACTCGTGATTTATCTTCATTTTCTGAATAGTCATCTTAATACAAAGTAGCTAAATAAAGAGCTAAATTTCTCCATATAGAAAAGTGTCTAAATACTTTCTTCCAGTAGTATGGCTGCAGTGCACACAGTAGGCATTCTAAAACATTTCGCTGAAGGTATAAAGGAATGTGTGTCCTGTGCTTCTATACTTGCTCAAGTACCGACCATGTTCTCTTTGCTGGTCCGATCCAATATACAATTAAGGACTGAATTCCAGGGCGTTTGCCCCTCCCCCTTTGGCTTACCATTCTGTTCCCTCTCACATGCCTCAGTAACAGAACATCAATCTTTCCAGAAGCTGTGATCTTTAGGGATCAATTTCTTCCTGGTCTGTCATGTTATTCCTTCCATGGCAGTCTCTCCCCCACTTGATTAACCCTGATGAAAATAACCAACGTCATGTAAAACTTTCCAATTATGAAGTAGTTCCCCCATGGCTGAGCCACTTGGTTATCATAGGATCCTAGCAGGGAGAGCAAGATGGGTATCATTAACTCCCGTTTCCTATACGGAGGACACCAAGTCTCGGAGAGCAGAGTGATGTGCTCAAGATAACACACAGAGCAGACGAGCAAAGATTAAAGCCTGCCTCTGTCTCTCAAGCACCAGATGCTGCATGCTGCCTCCTGTTGTTTCTGAGACATCTGGAGATTCTCAGCCCACTACCTCCAGCCACTAGCTCCGTCACTCTTGGCTACCAACAGTCACGGCACTGAAAAACAATCAGGTTCGTGGTGGGGAGCCTCCTTGACCTCTCTCTCCTAGGCAACCAGACTGTGCGAGAGATGAGAGAAGGCTGCTGATGGCCGAGAAGGGCCCGTATGCACAGAGCTCTGAGAAAGGCACTGCTGGCCTTTGGCACTGCAGTCGTCCAAGTGCTTGCACCCAGCTCTGCAGCGCCTATGAAAAGGAGTTTCAAATGACTTAAGCATAAATCTCCCCAAACCTCCAAGCAGCAAAAACTATATTAACATCATGGAGTATTTTTAAATATCAGCTGACATGGGAAATAAAAGTGCTAAGCACTAAAATTCAATAATAGAAGCTATCCTC
Organism: Arvicanthis niloticus; assembly: GCF_011762505.2. NCBI lineage: Eukaryota > Metazoa > Chordata > Mammalia > Rodentia > Muridae > Arvicanthis > Arvicanthis niloticus. The sequence goes on along the minus strand of NC_047678.1, from coordinate 36,180,530 downwards.
AATATTTATAATTTATGTAACAGCATGTGACCATACTATTAGTTCATATATTACATAATAACAAATATAAGAAGATAATATACTAAAAAAAAAAAGTGTGTCTAGAACAAGGAAACTCAAAACCTATATAAAGAAGAATGGCAGGTAGCTGTCTCTTTCACGTATGTGTATGTTTGTATATATGTGGTGTATACGTGTACATGTATGTATATGGCATGTGAGTAGTTATGCAAATGTGTACATATACCTGTTGAGTTTAGAGGTTGATATCAGGTCTCTTCCTTAATTGCTTTCTACTTTGGTGTGTGTGTGTGTGTGTGTGTGTGTGTGTGTGTGCGTGTGTGTAAGCTAAAGGTTGATACCGGGCATCCACTCTATATCAAGGCGGGTCTCTCATTTAAATCCAGAGCTTGCTGCTTCAGGCAGCCTCTTGCCCTAGGCTTCATCTCCAGGCTTCATCTCCCACACTCACTTACAGATAAGTCACCACACATATTTAGGGATTTTGTGAGTACTGGGAACCCAAACTCTGGTCCTGTTGATCATGTAACAAGCACATTTTTTTTTTCTGCTAGGCCATCTCCCTCCCTTCCGGTTGGTTTTTGGAGATAGGGTTCTCACTGAGCCTGAAGTTCACTTATTTGCCTATAGAATAGGGGGCAGGAAGCCTCGGAAATCACACTGACTCTGTTCCCCCAGTTCTGGTATAATAGGCACATGCCACCATGTGCAGCTTTATCCTGCAGGTCTTGGGATCAAACTCAGGTCTTCATGCTTGTACACTGTACCCATGAAGCCATCTCCCCACCCCCTGATTAACAATTCTGTTTTCTTCATCATCCAGTTTTTTTTTTTCAGTATCAGTGCTGTTTTATCCCGCTTGAAGATTTTCTGTTTAATGAAGGAGGACCTTCACCTAGCATCGTGGTTGCCAAGCAGTAGGCACTGAGTGACTTGCACACGTGCCAGGCAGCACTGCCTGACTCCCTCAGGCTCACTGTGGTGGCTAAGCTGTGTCTAGGGAAATCTTGGATTTGTTCTCCCTTGGAGCAGCTTTAGGAAATCCTCAGCATATGATAGAGGCTAAAGTACTATTCAGAGAGAATAGGAGGCTTCCTGGTGTGGCTTTCTTTGGGGAAGGTAAAGAGTCACTGTAGTCCTGGAGAAAGACACCAGGCCATAAACCAACAGAGTATCCAGACATACATGGCTCTGGGGAGCAAGCTCACGCTGAGTCCCAGCTTTCTGAAGAGCCCTGACAGCCAGAATCTGGCAGCCAGCTCCTCGGAGCCAGGATGCTTCAGTATAAAGAACCAGAGAACCTGGAAGGACCACATAGGAAAGCCAAGTCTGTGCCCGAGCACACCTCAGATGACGCACAGACTTAGAACTGACTTGTGTCCTTTGATGGTTGATCTTATGTTTATCTTATTTAACTCGGTTGGGATGAAGGATGCCCAAGCTGCTAGTAAGGCAATGCTCTTGAGAGTCTGTGAGGGTATGTCCCTCAGAGGTCAGCACTTGAATCCAGCATCACAATGGACTGTCCTCACTGAAATGGGCAGGCGTGAGACTTGGAGAGGTTGAAGAGAACAAAAGGACAAGTTAGGGAGATGCCCTTTCTTCCAGATTCTTCCCGGGACACCGCAGATCTCAGGTCAGGGTAGTCAGGGTGACTCCTCTTATTTAAGAGAACACAGGCTGAGACTGCCATTGTCTCTTCTAGGCCTGAGTTACAGTGAGCTGTGCTAAATCTCCAGCCTGCAGAGAGCAGACACGAGACTTCTCAGCCTCCAAACAAGCTGAGCCAGTTCCCAGAACAAACCTTTACACACCTACTCACTTTAATACAGAGACACAGAGAGCAAGACTTGTATACTTAAACATACACACTACCTTATAACGATACATGTACACTCTCAGCACACAGGTATGAACACACCCATATACATGCAGTCTTTAACATGATACACTCCCAAACAAATTTAAACACATATACTCTCGGCACACATATGTCCACAAATATTCACACACACATATATATACATATTCCTCTTTCTCTCTCTTTCTCTGTCTCTCTATGTCTCTCTGTCTCTATCTCTGTCTCTCTCTCACACACACACTAAGCAAACAAACAAACAAAAAACCCAAAACACCAAAACCTCAGCTTAGTTCTGCTTTTTTTTTTTTAATTCTGACTAAATACATAAAGCTGGAGGGAAAACCAGCCAATCCTATTAGAAGACATTCTACTTAGAAGAGTTGAATTAACCTTGGAAGCATATCTGTTATCTTAATTAAAACAATAGACACAACTTCTATTTATAGACTAACGGTCCTCTTGAGTTTACATTCAGAGAATGCTTTTTCTCCTTAAATGCTGGTCTGTGGGGAAGAAATCTCTCGGGGTGGAGGGGGGAGAGTCCAGCGGTGGGGTCTCGGTGGTCCAGCAGCAGGTCCGGGGCATGCGTCCCACACCACCGGCCAGGGGTCCCACATTCACACAGCCACCCTGGGCTGGCAGCTGTGGCGGCGGCTGCGGTTCGAGGTTCCAAAGGCTGGGGATCTGGACCAGGTGACGCGTGGAGTCCGGTTTTCCAAAGCTTTATTGTTCATGGCATGTTGAGTGGGTATAGATAGTATGCACTTCCCCGCCAAAAGCCAGGGGAGCCTGACTTTTATAGGGAGGGGGAAAAGGGGAGGGAATAACTTAATTAGCTATGCCCCTGGGTTTTTGATAATGCATTAATATTTAAATCTCTGGAGGTGGAGACTTGTTAACCACGCCCTCTACCTGTGTCCTACATGACTGAAGGTGGCAGGTTAAATGGAGTTACCTCATCCAAGGCCCAACACTGGTCTGCAGACCATGGGATGAAGTAGTTCATATCTCCTGTAAGCTGATGGTTAAGATACAGGGATGAAGATGTGGCCAACTGTGATGAGCACTCCATGACACTGTGGCAGGTTGTGTCTTCCAATGACAGCTATGTCAACCCCTTGGTCCTCATGTTCTGTGAGAGCTTTGCAACTAAATTTCATTGTGGGGCCTCGACTAACACCCTGCCCTTAAATCTGTGCAGAGTGGGTGAGCCCCTTATTTAAGAGAACACAGCAGAGGGGACACTGTGGCTCCCAAAGATAAATCCCCAAAGGGTAAAAAGCCTCCAGCCTATCTTCAGCTGATGGCCTCTCTTCTCATGTGGTGAGGAACCCAAACTAGTCCCTACAGAGAGACACCAGGACTCTGATGTCTCTTATAAGGTGTGAGCTATTTGGACAGCTGGCAGAGGGTCAGCCTCTCTCCCTTCACCACTGTTCCTATTACAACCACTATTGAACTGCAACCCATGAGGACCCAAGGCTAGCTACCCAGCAGGGGCCTTCCTAAATTCCTCATCTTCAGGGACTGGGCATTCTTTGAAGCTGGGCTGCTTTAAGCCCTGTGATGATTTGCTGTAGTGAGTCATAGCCCACAAGGAGCCTTGGGACAGACAGTATCTACTCCGTCCCCAGCCCTCGTGGTCACTGAAGTATGCATTCCCTGTAGACTTACTGAGCTTTGATGAACGGGAGCAAGTGCTAGATTTGTGCATAACACAAAGGGCACGTGATACATGGCATTGGTTGGTAGGAGACTCTTCTCACAAGAGGTGGCAGAGCAAGGGTATGTCAAGACTGAATCGGTATGTCTCAAGGACAGGGGAATGGCAGACAGAAGCAACAGCAGGTCCAAGGTACAGAGCAACAGAGCAGTGCCGTGAGCGCATCAGCCAGGGCTCCAGAGAAACAGAACTGACAGAACAAGAATGCATTCAGAGGGACTGACTAGATTGGCTCATGCAATAGGGCTGGGTAGCCCCACAATGGCTGGTTGTACTCTCAAGGGGCTAAGAATCCAGTAGCTCCTCGGTTCACAAGACCTGATACCTCTCAAGCTCCAAACTTGTGCTGGAGGATTGCCAGAGAACTGCTGCTCTTCAGTGCAGGTTAGAAGGCCAAAGAGGTTAGAAGGCTGCCATCCTTTCTCTGAGGTGGCAGCCATGGCAGCAATGAGATAGCACTCACCAGCAAGGATGGGCAGGGAGGGCGGGGGCTGGGAGGTTAAGAATCAGCACTCTGCCCTGGGATCTCTTTATATACAGCCTGCTAGAAAGTGCTACTCTGGGGAAGACTCTTCCCCTTCGGCTAATCCTGCCTCAAAATACCCTTATCCTGCCCAGAGATGTGTCTCAGCAAATTCCAGACCCACTCAAGTTGACAGCATTAGCCACCACAGTGGAGAAGCACAAGTTACTCACTGTAATTTAACAGAGCACACAAACATTCCGATGGGAAATGTGTCAGGAGAGCCTGAGAGGACAGGATCTCTCATCTGGCCATAGACTGCTAAGGATTGCCTTACATGCCCCTGTTCCCAAGAAGGGGGCTCTCCTAGGCCAGGCACCTCCCCTGCCTACGTCTCCTAGGTCCATGCTTTACCGGGTACAAAGGCTTCTCATTCAGTGACACTTAGGGGACAGCAAGCACTCTGAAAAGTGATTCAAATTTATACATGCTTCTGGAAGCTGACCTAGCCCTTACATGGGAGGTTCAATGCTCTGCTAGAATCCCAGATCCTCAAGGATTCTTCAAGTTCCTAGAAAAATATCAACCAGTCAGAGACACAGAGAGGGGCAAGAACTCTGACACATGTCATATGTATGATACCAGCTCTCCCAACAGCTAGCCAAAATGATGTTTGTCTTTAAGTCTAAAGAGTTCTAATTAAGTCTGGTGAAATGTAGCATAGTTCTCTCACAGATCTTTTGTGTGTGTGTGTGTGTGTGTGTGTGTGTTCAACAGAAGTGTATTTTAGATAGTTCTGAAGACTGGAAAGTCCCATATCAAAATGAATGTATGTGGTCAACTCCTGGTAAGGTCCTCTACTTTCCTTTCTGTTGCTGTGACAAAACCCTCTAATCTAAAGGAACATAAGGAGGAATGGGTTGATTTGGCTTACACTTGCAGGTCAGAATGTAGCACTGAGGGAAATTGGGGCAGGAACCTGGAGTCAAGGACTTCAGAGGAATGTGCTTACTGGCTCACTCTCTGGCTTACTCATGCTTAGCTATGGTAGAACCCCTGTCCCTCTGCTGGGGACCACCACAGTCTGCTGGAGGGACAGGCTCCCCTCTGGAAAAAGTTCTAAAGTTTGCTGTCTGCCAAAAGGAAGATGGGCATGTGTCTTTTCCAGTTCGAGACTGGTTAGAATAGCAGGAAGAGAGTAAATTAATTGCACTCTCTTAACTGCCCAGTTCTCAAAATAAATTCAGAACATGGCTTAACAACAGTTTGCATGGTGGTCCATGCCTGTTGTCTCAGGACTTGGAAGGTGGAAGCAAAGGGTCAGAAGTTCAAGGCCACTGTCAGCTACATAGTGAGAGCAATTCTAGACTAGCCTGGGATAAATAAAAGTCCTGTGTCAATGAAGGAGGAAGAGGAGGAGGAGAGACTACTTATAAAGATCCTGATCTTTCTTTTGAAACAGAAAATAATCAAATGACAATTTTGCGAACATGAATACAGTACTCTCCTATGGTTTGAAAATGTGGTGGCAGAAATAAAAGGCTGCGCTGTCCACCCATTGTCTTACAAGATGTTAAAGAATCCAGTCTTCCTCTCCCGAGGCCCAGCAACATGGCTGTAGGGAAGTGGGACCCTTTAGACAGGTGAGCACCCTGTCCTGTGCTCTCATACTCTCAAGTTCCATGTACCTTTTTCTTCAAGATTCAAGGTAAGTGGCAGCCAGGGCAAGCTCTGCCCAGGGATTCTACAAGAATGAACATGGATGTTTCTAATTCTCTGATAATCATTTGCAATACTGATAATTTCTATGAGCAGGGAGTTTCTGCTTAGGATGACACACTGGGAAAGAAGACGCTTTGGGATCAGGCAGAACCTGGACAAATTGTCAGCATTGGTTTCCTATTTGGCAGGATCCAGATGGTGCCTCCTTCAACTAAGGATGGTATTTTAAATCTCAATGAATAATTTCCAAATAGATAATAACACATTGGAAAAATTGTATCCCTGAGTTATCATGATACTTTACTTTCTTCTTTATGCCTCTTCTTCAGGGCCAATTCCAGGCAGAATCCTTCATGAAGTAAATCAGTACTGCAGAATGGTCTCTATCTTTAGACCCTGTCAAAATAATCAAAGGGGAGAGAGCTGGAGCTAACAAGGAAGAATCACATGTTGTTCCTTGGCTGAGACTAGTGAGAAGACTCACATCCTTGCAAAGGTCCTGGGAAAATATGGGTGAGGTGGTTTGAATACGCTTGGCCCATGGAAAATGGCAGCATTAGGAGGTGTGGCCTTATTGAAGGAGGTGTGGCCTTGTTAGAGGAAATGTCTCACTGTGGGGATGGGTTTTGAAGTCTCTATGCTCAAGCTCCACCCATTGCAAATAAGACCATCCTCCTGGCTGCCTGCAGAAGACAGTCTCCTCCTGGCTGTCTTCTGATCAAGATGTAGAAGTCTCAGTTCCTCCAGCACCCTGTCTGCCCACACACTGCCATGCTTCCTGCCATGATGATAATGGACTGAGCCTCTTAAACTGTAAACCAGATCAAATTAAGTGTTTACCTTTATATGAGTTGCCTTGGTCATGGTGTCTCCTCACAGCAATGCAAACCATAGCTAACAGTGGACATCTACCTAACAGCAAACATCTCTTTCAAGAAAACCAAAGCACAGACTGTTCCTGGCTGACCTAAGCAAGGAATCCATTTCTCTGGGTAGGTTGAGCAGACAGACACACGCTGGTGCCTCCAAACTCTGTCAGCTCAACAACAAAGAAAATGTTATTTAGAGTTCAAGAGGAAATACAGAGAACATGGCCAAGGTTATAAATCTTGTACCTGCAAAACAGAGTCAGTAGGAGCTAGTTTGGAAAACAACCTCAGAGAATGTGAGGCCCAGTGATAGAGTCCTTTCAAGCAAGATTCTCAGGCAGGCAACTTCAAATACAGGGTTAGGTTCTGTGCTTTCAGCCTCAAGACACCCTCCTTGGAGGAGCTATGCTCTATATACTTGGTGGGTTCAAATACATATTTAAGTTAATTTATTAATGAGACAATAATCACAAAAATATCAATAGAGTATTGAATAATAGTCCTGTTCTCTGTAGAAGTGCTCGCTCATGCAAGTAAAACAATGAGTGAGGTATACATCACAACTAAAGAGATAGACAAGGATGCCAGGTTAGTTGTTCTTTCCCTGACAGACTCAAGTTTGGAAAGATGTTAGTATAAAATACAATGTTCAAAACAGCTGAAAATTTTTTAGAGAGAATTTTTGTATTGTACCAATTTTAAATATTCTGGATTTAATTGTTGTGGTGGCTACTTTTATATCAACTTGACACAAGCTAGAGTCATCGGAGAGGAGGGAGCCTCAATTGAGAACATGCCTCCATAAGATAGGACTGTAGGCAAGCTTGTAGGGCCTCTTCTTAATTGGTGATTAATGTAAGAGGGCCCAGCCCATTATGGGTGGAGCCATCCCTAGGCTGCTGGTCCCAGGTTCTATAAGAAAGCAGGCTAAGCAAGCCTTGGGGAACAAGCCAGCAAGCAGCATTCCTCCGTGGCCTCTGTATCAGCCCCTGCCTCCAGGTTCCTGCCCTGTTGGAGTTCCTGTCTTAACTTCCATCACTGACGGACTATGATGTAAAAGTGTAAGCCAAGCAAACCCTTTCCTCCCTGATGGTGTTTCATCATGGCCATAGCAACTTTAACTAAGACATCTTGCTGTGATTTTATAAGTCTTTGCTCTTGGGGGATACATATTAAGGAATAAAAACTTGTGAAACCAGGCTGGAGTGAAGAGCACTTTCTGCTCTTTCAGAGGACTGGAGTTTTGATTTCTAGCACACATATTGGGGAGCTTACAACCACTCATAATTTCAGCTCTAAGGATATGATGCCATCTATTTCCTCTGTATGCACCTGTACTGATGTACACACACACACACATATACACATACATACATATACACACACACATACACACATACATATACCACACACATATACATATGCATGCACACATATACACACATATATACACGCATACATACACACACATATACACACATACACATACCACACACATATAGACATGTACACACATACATATGCATACATATATACACACATATACACACTTCATGCACACAATACATACACCCTATTCATTATTATAATGAATAAAATTTTTAAAAATTCAAGCTACACATTACATACCTATTGAGAACTTAAGTTAAAAATAAAGCAAATCTCTGCATGTAAAAAATGTGAGCAGAAGGCAAACACTGCATGACCCCTTGATGGACTGGTTGACAAAGGAATGCTGTTCTTCTTTTTCTGTGGTTTCTTCACATTTTTTTATAAGCACGTATCACTTTTAGAATGAAAACACTTACTTAAATATAGACACCATGGAAAACCATCAGAACAACCAGAGGCACTTTCTCCATCTCCCTGCCTTTGAGCCTTTGCCTTTGAGCCTGAGGCCAAAGTTGACATAACAGAGAGAGTGAGTTTAAGCTGTCTGCTGCTAAGGTGAGGGTCTGTTTCAGGAGCCAACCTTTAATGAACACCTGTCAAAAACAGAAAAATCATAGTAGTCCAGGCTGAGGACTCAGTGTATAATTTTGTTTTAGTATCACACTGGGGTGGCTGGTTATAGCCCCAGCATTAAGATTTACGGCCACTCTGAGGAGTAGTTTTGAATTTGGCTGATTCTTCACAGACTGAGGTTTCAAGTTCAGATGGTACAAAATAGCTGAATTTGGCTTTTGATACAAAGACAATGGGGCCAGCCTGAGTCTATAGATTGCAAGTTTGTATCAGAGCAGGTGAGACTCAGGAAAGATGCTGGCCTCAGACAGCCCAGTAGTTCTAGTTAATTCTTAATAGGATTACGTACTTCCTCATTTGTTGGCATTTATTTTCCAAACCTAGTTCTTTCTTTTTTCTTAACTTCTTATTGATTCTTTGTAGGAATAACGCACCACAGTCCCGCTCATCTCCCATCCCTTTATATTCGCCCTTTATCCTTGCAACCTCCTGCACCAAAACAAAAACAAAAACAAACAGAACAAACAAAAAACCCAAACCCACAAAAAAAAAAAAAAAGCATTAAAGTCATCTCCACATGGAAGCTGTATATATAGTATGTCACAGTGTGTCCCACAGTGTACCCCTCTGTCCATACATCTTCACCTGCAAATGTTCATTGCAATGAGTCACTGGTCTGGTTCTCTGGCTTCTATGACACCATCAATATTGGGTCCTCATCAGACCTCCTCTCTGGTTATCCTGCTGTTGCCCTTTGTCACGGAGATCCTGAAGCTTTGGAACAGCAGGACTGGCCCTTTCATGCATCCCAACCATTTGTATATGATATAGACTTGGCAGTGGGCCACCTCAGGGTCTGGTTGGCGGCTGAACTGGTCAGCACATTGCTGCCTTTTCTTTATTGACACCTAGGCCACCCAGTGGCACCATCCATCCATTGGCATGCTCTCCTGTTCTCATGCCCTTGGACCAGCTCACTGACATCCTCACCTCCAGAGCCAGCTCCACTGTGTGTCCCAGGCAAGGTGCATAGCCTGCTCTCCTGAGTCCTGCAGCTATCGAGGGACAGAGCCAGCTCACCAGCTCTCATGAGCCCAGGCCAGCTCTCCTAACTGCCGAAGGTGGTGAGGGACAAGGGGATGAGGACATCTCCCCTGCACTCAGGCCACCTCACAGCAGGTGAGTGGCAAGGCTCTCCCTCACTCTCACCTTGCTACCCACAAGCCTCAGCCTTAATCACAAGGTTGAGAGAGGCTGCTTCCAGAAAAAAGTATTCTGCCTTTTGTCTATCAAGGGCTCAGCATCCCACTTTGTACTTATGACGCTGGCTGCAGGCTTCTGTTAGAGGGCTTCCTCTCTGCTGGGCATAGCAATACATACCTTTATGCCAGCATCCATGGGGTGAAAGCAGGGGTTCTTAATGTCAAGACCAGCCAGGACTATGGGGAAAGACTGTCTCAAAAAGAAAGAAAGAAAGAAAGAAAGAGAGAGAGAGAGAGAGGGAGGGAGGGAGGGAGGGAGGGAGGGAGGGAGAGAGAGAGAGAGAGAGAGAGAGAGAGAGAGAGAGAGAGAACGAGAACTAAAATGTCTCCCTTCCATCTATCCCCTTAACCCATGGGATTTTGCCAGCTCCCATATCCCCCACCCCCCACACACACACCTCTCTATGAAATCTGTTTCTCTTTCCTTCTAGAACCTTGCTTCTCAGCAGAAACCTCTTCAATCAGCCAGGCTGGCACTTCTGACCAGGATCACAATGGCCCTGGCAGGCCAAGAACATCCATACGTACCCAAGAAAGCTCAAGTTCCGACGTGCTTAAGCTAGAGTAAAACTACCAATATTACCATGACTAATCAGGAAACATCTTCCTTTGTTTGGCCCGCGGCGTCTCCTGGTGACTGCAATCATCCTTAGCTGGCTCATGATAGAAGAGACTGAAGTGGAAATGTCTGGTTTCTTTGGAAACCCAGCTGTGTCACGTGATTTTATTTTATTTTATTTTATTTTATTTTTAATTGTCTTGTGAGAGGATTATTTGCTGAAGCAGACACATGGACATATGATGTTTTGCTGGAGTGGATCTTGAGAGGGCACGTGATGTTTTGAAAGAGTATAAATGGAACTCCATAAACAGTGAGAAGTCTCCCTTGCATCGCTGCCAGGCAACGCTTCGCTGGTCTCGCTTCTTTGCTGGTCTTCATTGGTCTTCAGTTCATAGACAGAAACGTGCAGAAGAATTTTCGCGGTACTCTGGCTGACTCTTGCTGCTTCCGCTTCTGCTTCCGTTGACTCAGTGCTGATTCAGCAGAGCCTTGTGGTTTCTGCTGGATCTAGCCACTGCTACTGATTCATTCCTGTCTGGTGGTTGCTATTGGACTGGACTGCTGGTATCCTAACAACAAAGAGTGGAATCGTCCCAAAGAACTAATTCTAAACAGGTCCACAACCCCCTTTTCCTATTAAGCTTTCTCCCCAGCCTCTAGTCAGTGGGTTAGAAGGGAGGTTGAAGCATTCAAGAGCCCTAAATAAAGTAGGTAAACAGGCAAGAGTACCTACCACAGTCATTTCTACAGTCCTCTCACCAGGGTTCTGCAGTTATTTGATGGTGTTCTTTACATGGATTGGCAGTTGGGTGGGGTTCCCACCAGGCTTAGCATCAATTAACAACCTCCTCTCCCCCCCGCCCCCCCCATGCTCTGAAACCTCTCCCCACCTGGTCAAAATGACACAAATCACAGTGTTAATCCTCCAGATAAGGCAAAGGCTCCTAGCTTGTACCTGTACAGTCGCTTTCCTTCATGCCAAAGCAAAAGAAAGACATTGATCTTCAGTTGCTGCCTCTCACCGGCACCTCATGAAAAAATAAAAATAAAACAGCCACACACATAGACACAGACATGAACTTTATCACCCTCACATCATGAACCCTGTCACCCCTTTGACCTTGCCTTTTTTTTTTTTTTTAAAAAGGCACACTGCCCCTTTCCCATTCCTTCATTTGTCTTGCCTTTCCCATCACCAGCTCAGTTCTTCTTGTTAACTCCTCCAATCAGCAAAGAGCAGTGTTCCATTCTCCCGGTGGAGGCTGACTCCTTCCCTCATCCTCCCCAAGCCTCTGTCCTGCTTGTTCCTCACCACAATGGTACTGCAAGGAGTTGCCTCTGGCGACTGTTTTCTTCACACACACTGGACTTTGTTACCAGCCCACTCTAATCTTCTGCTCAGGACTGCCAATGACTTCCTTCTTCCCAAGGCGAGACTCATTCTCCCATTCTGACTCTGATGACTCTCCGCTTTCTCTGTACAATGGTTCTCTAAGCACCTCCTCCCCTTGGGTTTTTGTGTGACATCATACCCTCCTGGGCTTCCCTCACATATCCCAGACCCCTCCTCAATCTTCTTTGATAATTCCTGCATGACTTCTCAGTGTTGGACTGCACCCCTGAGGATTAACCCCCGGGCAGGAGTGGGTTTCTCCTTATACTTCTGTGCATTCTCAAAGACCATTGGCCATTCTAAAGACTGTGCACCCAGATTAATCCACCTCTGCTCTGAGCACTGGGATTAGGTAGCAGGCTTACACACAGGGACACCAGTTCTTCAGATATTGAAGAAGGGCATCTGAAACTGAAGACAGCCACGAAGCAACTCCAACTCCTCTGCCCCCATTGGCCTTTCATGAAGCCACCACCATCTGCAGAGGCCTCACAGGTGTACAGTGATGATAACACCTACTGGTTACACTTATCCACCCACTTCCATCCTGCCACACAACCATAGCACAATATTACGTATGTGTGATGGTTTGAATTTGCTTGCCCAGGGAGTGGCAGTATTAGGAGGCATGGCCTTGTTGCAGTAGGTGTGGCCTTGTTGGAGGAAGTGTGTCACTGTGGGTGTGGGCTTTAGGACCCTCATCCTAGCTGCCTGGAACAAGAAGTGGAACTCTCAGCTCCTCCTGCACCATGTCAGCCTGGATGCTACCATGCTCCCGCCTTGATGATAACAGACTGAACCTCTGAACCTGCCTCAATTAAATGTCCTTATAAGAGTTGCCTTGGTCACGGTGTCTGTTCATATCAATAGAACCCTAACTAAGACAGTATGCAATGGCGCGTAATTATTCAGCTTCTAGTGACTTCTTAAAATGATATCCAAATACCTTGCTTTGCCCTGTAGGAATGTGACCTGCCAACCTCTCTGATTCCAATAGGAATCTATCTGACAGAATTTCTAGTGTAAGCCGATCTTGACCTATTTACGTAGTCAAGGATGACTTTGAACCTCTGATCCTCCCACCTCTGCCTTACAAGCATACACCATCACACCTGCATTATGCCATGCCAGGGATGTAATCCAGGCAGGCCCTGTGCATAATCAAACAAGTGAGCTGCATCCCCAGCCCCTAATTCTTTATTCTTTATTTGCCAAGATTAATCCGCTGAGTAAACCTGTTTGCAGCTTCTTGTTTAAGCAGGATTTATTTTGCCTTTTCAGACCGATATGATTTAAATGCCCATGTCATTCCTTATAGTAAACCTCCTCTATTCGTTTCCTGATAGTTTTAGAAGGTGGCAGCCACTACTGTCTTTGGCAATGATATATAGTTCTCCATGGACTATAGTTGATACACCCCACCTCCATTCTCACTGCTGTTACCTAGAGACCTTTAAAATCCCATGGCATGTGGATTTCTGGAATTCTGCCTTACATGGTGGGAGTCCAACCTGGGCATCCTGGTTTTTATAACCTCTACTAAAGTTTCAGTGAAACTCAAGTTCCTGGGAAGAGGTTAAGGAATTCAGACCAACCAGAGACTGCCACACAGACCAAATAAGAACAGATGGAATGGGTCAGATCTCGCAGCCTCTGGCCTGTGACATTGTTCTGTCTGTGCAGAGGCATGGGTTTCCTTTTTCCAAAGGTCATTCTCTGGTCCCTGAAGCCCATTGCAGACCACTTCCCATCTGGCTGCCAGCTTCTCATAGATCACATGTGTAACGCCTGCTCTTTATCATCCAGCCACAAAACAGAGACACCATTACACAGAAGCCACAGAGGCTCTCCGGAAGCACATGACTATACTGGCCGGGTATGTCGGAGGCAGCCAGAGTGAGCCTTTGGAGAGCTGGGGATTCCTGAGCATTGATGTGGGGCTGACAGGCTGCTGGGCAGCTGTCAGCTATCACAATGGAAAGAAAAGCAGCATCCGGATAGCTGAGCTGAGCTGGCCAGCTTTATGTCCTGTCATGGTTGATGAGAGAGTGTATTCCACCATAAATCCTCAGTCCTCAGCCTGAATATTGCCCCCACGAGCGGCACATCATTCAGTCACAGGGATCTGATTTCTGAGCAAGACAATGACAAATTCCACTGGTTTCTATAAATCCAGTTCTTGCTCTGATATGTGTGCTTCTGGGACTGATAATACATACCCAGGTGTTTTCTGGTTTGTTTGTTTGTTTGTTTGTTTTTGTCTTCATTTTGTGCCTGTTCTAATTAGTCTAAATTAGCAACATGGCATACCTGGCATAACGTATTGTCTTCTGAGAAAAGAAGCCTCCATTGAGCAGTTTTCTAGATCACACTGGCCTGTGGGTTTGTCTGTGAGGAATTGTTTTGTTTATTAACTGATATAAGAGATTCTAGCCCAGTTGGGCAGCACCATCCATAGGCAGTTGGTCCTGGGCTACATAGGAAAGCTAGCTGAGTATAGCCAGAGGGAACAGAGAGTAGCATCTCCCATGGTATCTTCTTCATCTTCCTGCCTCAGCTTCTGCCCTGACTTCCCTCAGTGATGGACTGAGGATGGTAAGTTCATATGCACCCTTCCTCACCCAAACTGCTTTTGATGTTTTGTTACAACAGAAGGGAGCGTCCCCCCAGCTGTGTGTTTGTGTCACCTGTTTGTTCATAGGAATCTCCATTCTTCAGGCTTCTATGCCTTCCCCCAAACCATAACCCAGGCACTGAGGAACATGCTTTTGAACTTAAGGGCAGGCCATAGGAAAGGTTGGGAACCACTGATCTGGGACAGGATCAGCAGACATGGGAAGCCATGGTTCAGGGTCTAGTCCCCACTCTGCAGTTCAATGGGTAAAAGACCTGAAAAAGCTCTCTCTAGGCTTCAGTCTCCCTCTGTAAAAACGCAACCTGACAGGGATTCCTGTTGTCCTTCCTCTCACCATGGTGTGTTCATTCAAATCCTGGCCTCAGAGCCAGGCCCAGCACCTGGTACAGAGGCAGAAGCTTTATGTGGGCTTTTTAGAAGGTTCATGATGGCAGAAGGTTTAATTCTATAATTATCTTATTCTGTGTTTCCTGTAGTATCCCCACGTCTCTAGTCACATGACACACCCTTTGCTTCTCTAGTCACACGATACACTGTTGGCCTCTTTAGTCACATGATACACAACTGGCTTCATGGTTTTCTCTATGTCCATCACCCCCTGGCTTTAGGGGTGGCCAGGTAACTGGCCTTGACATGACTCCAGTCTAGTTATCTGTTCCCTCTGGCAGCTCTGCCACCTCCACACACTGAACACATGCTAGTTAGTTCCTACTGCCAGGAAGAGGCGGTATTCATGTAGGGCACAGTGTTGCAGCCATTATACTCATAAGCAAAATTACCCCCAGACAACATTAGATCCTCAGTGCAAGGTTCCACCCAGCCAGGATCTGTGGAACCCATGGAGACCCACAAACATAGAGCAGTGATAAATCCCCGTGTCATGAAAGTGCTTCCTGGTGCGTTGTTACACAGCAGCAGGTAACTAGCACAGCCCTACAGCCCTTTCAACTCAAAACATTGACATCATACACCTCTGTCTTTCACCAGTGATGATTTTTTTGTGCTTATCAATGTTGCCTTTAAAAATCTCCACCCTCTCATCTCACCGTAAAATCACTTGCTGTGGTTTGAATGTTAAATGCTCCCCCACAGGCTGGTATGCAAAAACACTTAGTCCCCAGTTGGTGGAGCTGTTGGGAAAGGTGATGAAACTTTCAGGAGGTGGAGCCTCATTGGAGGAAGTGGGTCATTGGGGGTGGGCCTTGAGACTAGATAATCGGGTCCCACTTCCTGTTCAGTTGCTGCTTCCTAGATTCAGATGAGACATGACAATGGTCCTCTACCCCTGCTGGCATAATTTCCCCGTCAGCTGTCATGACTTTTCATCAGCTGCCATGACTCCCATCAGCTTCTGCACCAGTCAGGATGGACTGATTTATATCTGAACTATAAACCAGAACAAAGCCTCACTCTCTTAGTTGGCTTATTGTTGGATAGTTGGTCACAGCAACAAGACTAGTTGCTAGTGTGTAAAGCTCACAAACTTGTAACAGTTAGAGTGTATTAAAGTCTGAAAACACTAGTGGTAGCATAGCTTGAGGTATTACTGGAATTTCTATGGGAGTGCAAGTGACTGCTTAATGGGTATAAATGACAACTTTTTCATCTGCATCTGTGAGGCAACACCTACCTGGCTGTAGGTAAGAATAAATCCAAAGTTTAAGAACAAGAATACATAGTACATGCTCAGTCACTAATTCGTGTGTGTGTGTGTATGTGTGTGTGAATATGTGTATGTTTATCTATGTATATATGTATGTGACATGTAGATGTGTCTGTGTAGTATGTCTGTGTGGTGTGTGGTATGTGGGAGTTGTGTGTATATGTATGTATGTGCATGCATGTGCTCTGCCTTCACATGCCCATGCTCACGTAACAGTCTGCTTGTCAGTCATTCCCCATCCTTTGCATGCTGCTTGGCTATGGGAGAGATCATGTGGCAGGCGTCTGCAGTGAGCCTAGGAGACACATCACTAGCAGATGCAGATGCTGCTCTGAGAAATTCCCATCATCCTTGCCACCTCCCAGCTGTTCCCCAAATATCTAAATCACTCTGAGAGTCAGCATTCCTTCCAGTGAAGGGAAGAAGGCAGCATGGCCAACAGGAGGCTCATTCTGTGGCTCCCTGGGGCATTTCAGGAGGTGATGAGAAAGACAAAGCCCTGTCATTTTTGAAGACATAGGTATTCCCATTTATCTTATTGTCAGTCTTCACTGTGTTAGGTTGAGCCTTGCGGCTGTGGAGTGGCATAATTATGGTATTTACATTCTAATTTGTATCTTCTTCTTTGCCATGATTCTCCTTTTGAATGTGTAATCTGAAATAACAGTCCCATTCTCGATTTATTGTTCTTCCTGAAAGGACCCTCACCAATCTTATAATTTGTTAAGAACAAGATTAATTATTTGTGTTCTGACCTCATTTCAGACTAATAACAGCAAATGCTGAGAACGGCTGCAGTCTTGAGCATTCGATAGAAGTTCACTGGCAACTCTGTGAAGGAAGGTTTTGTGAATCTTACCATTGTGTGGAAGGGGAACTGCAGTAACCTTCCCAAGATCCCACAGCCCACGGCAGGGTCAGGAGTCACAGGACTTCAAGTCCTGGGACCGTTGGCTTCAGACTGTTCCCTCTATCCTCTGTTATAAGAAGCAGAACCTGGATACTGCGGTAATGTGGGTAGATGTTTCAGTGAATACCGCCCCCCCCCCCCCCGGAATGTTTGCAAATGGGGAGGGGCTCCTGAGGCTGCACCTGTCTGTGAAGATGTGTAGGAAGCCTTCCTCTTGCGGAGGGAGGCAGAGAGACTTTCTTCAGGGTGCAGCCTTGGGTCAGAGCCCACTCTCCTTAAATTAACCTCCCGCCAGTGTTTCTGTGAGCGGCTCTAATTAAACTCATTGAAAGCTAGAGCGGGTGGGCAGATGAAAGAAGGTGACAGGGTTAAATATTATCAGAATACATTATCTATGTGTAAGAAAACTGTCATAAGGAGACACAATATTATGTGCAATTAAGATATGCTAGTTAAAAAAAAATAGGGAAGGCTTTTACAAAGTAAAAACAAAACATCATTTCTTTCATCTCCTGAACCCTGAGCCTTGAGCACTGCTTACTGACATTTTTGGGTAAAATTTCCACTTAATGAATCTCCTCTTTTTATTGACAGAGAATTCATCTATACCGATCGTCTCTTGGGCCAAAAAGAAATTATTGCTCTATTCAGGAAATTGGAGAAAAACAAGGTACTCCTTTGGAAGGATTTAGACAGGAGACGAAAAGGAACCCAGGAAAGGCAGAGAGAGTTATAGAGTTCTGGCTCACAGTTTTCCTAGCTTCTGCCCTGCCCCGCTCCTGCTGGCAGACAATTACCAGAAGCAATGGCTCCGAAGTTGAGAGTCCCATGGGACCTGTAGCTCTACCCCATGACCACTGCATCAAATTGGGAACAGCTGAGGACGGAGGTGAAATGAAACATGTGTCTTGAATTTTTTAAACTGGAGGCTCCTGAAAACTTCTTCTCTGTTCATTCCTGGGAAGAGTGACAGAAAGCACAAGTGAAAAGCTTTCTTCATACAGGCCTGAAAAGGAAGCTGAGCAGTGGGAGTTCAAAGACCTCAGTCATCACTCTCGGGTCCTGTGGGCAGGTGCGGGTCTCTGAAGCAGAGCATGGTTCTTAATCATCTGGTGACTTTCCCCACACTCTGCTGACAACAGTTCCTTCAGCCAGGAAAGTTTGCTTCCCCTGCTCAGTCCCTGAGGCCAGACTCATTTTCTTCTTACTTTTTGAAATTCTTACTTTTTGAATTCCTGTTATTTCTACCCCGACTCTTCTGTTCCCTCCCGAGTGCCTAGACGGGATGTCACAGGTTGCCGGTGATGCTTCCGGGCTCTGCAACAGAGACTCAGTATTTGCATGTGTGTGAGACACTATGGTTCCTGAACCAGTCTCCCTCTGTCATCTCCCACTCTCTCCTTGTGTCTATTAGTGGCCCAATAGTCAGAGCTGTCTGTTTTAAAACACTAATAGACATGCCTCCTGCACCCTTTCCCTAAGAACCCTCAAAAGCTCAAGAGAAAATGACCTTCACGTCTAATCCGGGGGCATTAGCACAGACCCTGTCACCCTTCCCGCACTTGCTGTTGACAAATCTCCTTCCTGTTTCTCTGCACTTTGTTTCTTGCAGACACCCACCCCATCCTATAGGGACATGCTGTTTTGTTTTGTTTTGTTTTGTTTTGTTTTGTTTTGTTTTGTTTTTGAGACAGGGTTTCTCTGTGTGGCTCCGGCTGTCCTGGAACTCACTCTGTAGACTAGGCTGGCCTCGAACTCAGAAATCTGCCTCTGCTTCCCAAGGCGTGCACCACCACTGCCTGGAGGGACATGCTCTTTTAGTGCCTAGAGCTTGCTCTCCTCTTTGCTCCTTGACTGGAGACTACTAGAAACTCCACTCCCCTGCTTTGCTAATCCCTAGGGAGTCAAACAGAAAAAAGCAAAAACAAAAACCAAGAAAACAAGAAAAAGTGTCCTTCTGGCGTGCCCAGGAGAAGCTGCTTTTATGTATCTTTTGTATCTCTGAGCTACATAGTCTCCATTTCCTCTTCAGATTCATCTTCCCCTTCATTGTCTCATTCTCTGCAACAAGCAACTCATCTGTACGGGCTACATTAATGGTCTCATTACCCTTTTAGTTCTGTACAGACATGGAAGAGGGAGAGCAAGTGAGCCAGGTGATTTATTTTTCTGCATCACTCCTGTGCACGTGTGCAACAGTGTGTGTGGTGTGTGGGTTTGCATGCATGTGTGCATGCATGCGGAGGCCAGAAGTTAACCACGGGTACCATTCCTCAGGAGTCAGTCACCTTGTTTTGTTGGGACTGCACCTCTTGCTGAGACCTGGAGCTCTGTAATTTGTAAGGCTAGCTAGCCAGCAAGCTCTGAGGATCTGCCTGTCTCCTCATCCCTGCTGGAATTCCCAGAACCTATGGCCTGTGCCTACTTCTAGAGACTGAACTTGAGTCCTCATGCTTGTGTGGCAAGCATTTTATTGACCAAGCCCTCTCTCCATCTCTCTACATTACTCTTTGTGGAGATCAATTTTCTGAAAGTGTCAGAGATGATGTATTGGTCAACTATTGCCATGGAACAGTCAAAAAAAATCTCCATGGCAAACAAGAAGCATCTGCTCTTCCATCTTCTTCAGGCACTTGAGGGTGGGGCAGTGAGACTGGTCTAGCCTGAGCCCAATCATATGAGGCGTTTGAAGAGTTCATTGTTCATCTTTCCTGCTAGATTACTAATTCCGTGTTTATTTTGCTTGTCTTTAGATTCCTATCAGATGCATGGCATTGTAAATTCTCAGCAAATATTTACTGAATGAATGAACCAAACAGGAAAATTGCCATTTGCAGCACTAAAGTACAAGAAGGGAGGCTTGAAGAGGTGGCTCTGCAGTTATCAGCTCTTCCAGAGGACCTGAGTTTAGCTTCCCCAACCCATGTTAAAGTCTCACAGCCATCTTTAATTCTAGCCTCAGAGGATCTGTTGCCCTCTTCTGGCCTCCATGTGCACCTGCATACAGACATGCGTGCTTGCACACACACATAAACACACCACATACACACACACAAATACATACATACATATATACATATATACATAAATCACTTGTTTTTAAGACCAAGAGGAGAAGAATTGTGCATACAGAACCAGATGGGCATCCCTGATGGTGTGCCTAGATATCAGTGCAGCATGCTTGGAAGGAAAGCACAGTCTGCAGCAGGTAGTGCAGATTCAGATTAAATGGTGATGTCGTTCGTTCATGCCCAACACCCTTGATTACAAATTTAAAGAGACAAGAAATACTTGATTTTTGGCCCTCGCCCTCTGACCACTTTCTGTTGAACCTTTCTCCTGTAACTTATCTTGGAAAGACTATTTTCTTCCATAGAATCATCAATCAGAAAAATCCAAGCTGCTTTTAAACTTGGGTGATATAATCCACTTAGCAAAAAGAAAAAAAAAAGGAAGAAGTGGGAACAGATAGACATGTGAGGAAATGAATTATCATAGCCACCTTGGGTGCCAGCCCATGCCCACACAGTGTGGTGTTTTTGCTTTGGGTTTGCTTTGGTTTGGTTCCTCTGGGAGTAATAGAAACCATGATAGAAGAGAGAAATGGGAAAGCATTAGGATGAGCATGTGCCCGTGCATGTGGAAGCTAAAGACTGATTCTGGGTATCTTTCGCCATCATTCACCAGCCTTATTACTTGAGACAGAGTCTCTCATTGAACCTAGACCTCCTTTCAGCCTGGGAAACACATTCCATCTCCCTACCTCTTGCAACGTGTAAACAGTTGCATCCCACACAAAGTGAATGTGTCTCTTACTTCCCTGACTCCATAGATCCTGGATTCTCCCTCCCATCTTCACGGTGCTGATGTACGTCATGTGCATTGTGACATCTTTGTGTACCGATGAGGACTAACGCAGAATGGCATGGGTGCAAGAACACAGCATAATGTCCAGATTTAGGGAAACGTGGTATGGCCTTGGTCGGTGTCAGAGCACCTGTTCAGCATCAGCTACAGAGCTTGTACCTTAGGAATTATCTCCATCTGCTGAGGCATCATGAAAATTCTTTTAGGGGCAGCTCTTCAAGATTTGGGGAACTACTTTAGTTACCTCTGCAAATGTCTGTCTGTAACCAAATAAAGCTGGGAACATGAGCAATCTGAGCATTACTTTTAGCCCCTAGCGTGTTTAATTTTGAAAAGCAAATGCTGGTCATGTCATTGGTAGGGAGCATGCACTAGAATAAATTCATCCGCTACAAACAGAATGAGCACGTTTTGGAAATTTCATGGAATAAAATTCACTTGTACCTGAAGAGCATCGCCAGCTTGCCCTACGTGTAAAACTTTCCTATTAGCCAGGTTTCCATTCTCTCGTACAGCAGCCTGAGCCGAAGCCCCTCTGGGCCGCACTGAGATTCGTGACCTGGAATATTACCTTGACATTGATGAGTTCCCGATAGCAGAGGGATTGCTCAGAAAGCTGAGAGCTAAAGGTATTTGTAACATTAAATCTAACATTACTGAAGGCCAGCGGGTCCCCCAGAGTTCTCAGATATCAGAGAGTTTCCAGAAATTAATATTTATACCAGTGACCCCAATCTATTCACTGGAGAAGATGGAGAAGAAAATTCAAAGTCGTGGTGTGCTTTATCTCTGAAATCGATAGACAATAGTTAAGACAAAGAAAGTAATACAGAAAGATGTATTTAGTTACATATGTTCCTTGGGGTATTTTTAACCTGAGGGGGGGAAAAAGTAGAAACAACCTAAAATTATTATTTTAGGGGCGCAATTACATTAACTATGGGACATCTGTTTTAAAAAATAGCATACATCAAGTGAAGTAAAAAGCATTTAAAAGGAGATTTTACAAGACTTTTATTTTTAATTATGTTTATGTATGTTGGTCTGTGTAGGAGTATGCATACATGGGTGCAGTGTTCACAGAAGCTAAAAGACGGTGTGGGCTTTCCCTGGAGCTGTAGAGTGCTGAAGGATGTAAGCGTTGGGAACCAGGCTCAGACCCTCTCCAGGAGCAGTGTGTGTCCTTACCCACTGAGGCACTGTCTCAGTTTGTTTTCTATTGCTGTCATAAACACCATGATCAAGGCAACTTGTCCTGAACGCTTTTTTTTTTGTTGTTGTTGTTGTTTCAGTTTTCAGCTCTCAGATCACACCCCATCACTGAAAGAAGTCAGAGCAGGAACTGCGGCAGAGGCCATGAAGGAGTTCTGCTCACTGGCTTGCTTTTTCAGGCTCACATTCAAGTTACATTTCTTAAGCCTCCCCAGGTCTATCTGCATAGGGGTGGCGCTGTCCATGGTTGAGTGAGCCCTCCCACGTCAATCATTCATCAAGAAAATGTCCCCATAGTCTCGCCTATAGGCCAATCTGGTAGATGTATTTCCTTGATTGAGATTCCCTCTTCCCCATGACTTTAGTTTCTGTCAAGTTGACAAAAAAAAAAAAAAAAAAAAAAAAAAAAAAAAAAAAAAAAAAGCAAAACGAACAAAATAACCAGCACACCATCTCTCCTGCCCCCTAAAAAGAGATCTATGGATCTAGGAAGACTACGTTCTAGTGACTGTCTGCAGATATGTGCGCTTCTATGTGTGTCTGTCCTTGATGTGTTCCAGGAACCCTTACAAGTAACAAAATCGACATGTAACCTAGTCTCTTGCTATCAATAGTGCTACTATCAATTTGCATGTAAGATATGCATGCAACAATACCCAATATAAGGTCAATACTAAGTCAATAGTTATAATCTTACATGATTTAGAGACAGATAATAGGGAAATCTCTATAAGTTTAGTACAGAAGCATTCTTTTGTTGTCCCCTGTTCACTTTCACCCAGAAGTCAGCTGAATCCACACACATAGAACCCGTGGAGTAGGGGCTGCTTACTTTAGTGTATTTACAAATATACATGTATGTATTTTGATATGTTTCCCATATATACACACACATGTGTGGACATCACAAGCCTACTCTTCAAAGCTACCTCTAGGAAGCCATTGGTACTTTGGGGATATTTATGGGGTTTATAAATCAGTTGCCAAAGCGAAGCTGTGATCACATTTTACCCAACATTTAAGTGCAGGAAACCAAACAGCAATCGTTGAGTCAATCACTTACACCCTTACTGCGTGTCTGAGCTTGCCAGTAATGAAATAAACACTGGTCTGGATTCAATGGACTTGGTTAGGCAGTCTCTGAGATCTTGAGTAAGCCAATGTCACTGAAGGTTGAGGGAAATCGATGATGTACTGGGATGCCCCTCTTTATGTCAGAGAGATCAGTTTCCACTCGCTTCATGGATAGAACTTACCCGGGAACTTCACAGAAGAAAAAAAGGAAAAGAGGGGTAGGGGGCTCTAATGAGTCTTCCCTGTTTGCACTATCAGAAAACTATTAAGTGAAAATATTGGGAAAGAATTAAAGCTTCAACTGACAGTAAGGGTAAAGAAATGGCTCGGTTGTTAATGATTAAAGCACTTACTTGCTGCCCAAGCAAGAAGACATGAATTCAGGTCTTAATAATGAGTATAAAGGCCAGATGGGTGTGACTGCTCACCTGTAATGCCAGCCTTAGAAAGGGAAGGTGAAATCTGAGCATCAAGATGTCTAGTAAGAACAGTCGTATCATCTAGCTCTTGGTTTGATGGAGAGACCCCGCCTCCAAGAATAAGGGGAAAGTGATGGAGGAAGATTCGCAATGTCAACCTGGGAACATGCACATGCTGACACATACATGTACACACACACACACACACACACACACACACACAAGAAGCTACCATACATACTCATGAAAAAGAAAAATGCGGCACTAAGATTGGTAAATGGCCACAAAAAGGTGACCAATGAACACTGTATTCCTTCATATCCCACATCTCATGTTAGCAGTTAAAGGAATTGCTTTAAGTCCACGCAACAGCTTGGAAGGATCTAGAAAACATCACACAGAGCACATGAGCGGGCAGGGAGGCAGGCAAGAGATGTGATGCTGTTCGTGGAAATTCTACTGTACAGAAGGGTGACCTGGGGTGACAGAAAGCCAGGCAGAAACAGACATGAGGGCCTGGCTGACAGCAAAGCATGCAGAGAACTTTCCGGTGTGCTCAGAACATTTCATTTCTTCCATTATTGGTGGGTTACATGTGTACAAATATTTGACAAAATTCATTGAACTATATACTTAAAATGAGAGTGTTCTCTGTAGAAAGAAAACTACTGTTAAGTGTAGGCTGTATGCATAGCAGTAGATGGTTAATTCGAACAAACTCAATAGTAGCTCTGGGGGTTCCTTGTACAATGTCATTCTTTCTTTCTTTCTTTCTTTCTTTCTTTTTCTTTTTTAAAACATATATGTGTGTATGTATATGCATATATATGTATATACATACATACACACACAAATATATATATATATGTACATATATATATATATTCAATTGAATATATATATATATATTCAAACAAGTAGATCTCTGTTTCTTGTGCCTTCTCTTGGACTCTTTTCCTTCTGTTTGTTTGTTTTGTCCAATTCTGATGTGTGTTAACTTTTGTTTTATATATTATATTATTATATTATGTTGTATTTAATTATATTGTTATCTCTTAAAGCCTGATTGTTTTCTAATGAGAGACAGAAAGGAGGTAGCCCCAAATGTGAGGGGAGGGCAGAGAGAAGTGCAGGAAGGAGAGACCATGAAGAGAATGGAATATGTGAGAAAAAATATATTTTCAATAAAAGAGGAAAAAAAAGAAAGTGCCTCCCAGGAGTGCTCCATTGATTTGCATTTTAGAAAATAAGCAAGAGTGTTTTATTTTATGCAAAATAAAACTCCAGTAAGATTTAATAGAATCCTAAATATAGGTTGATAACTCACAAAGTAAGCATAGCTATCTGGAGTCCAAGAGATACAATTACGGAGTTCAGTCAAAGAGCATTGGTTTGAGTGGCATCTCCCTGCTGTGCGAAAATCTGCTGCCAAGACTGTTCTTCTCACTGTTACTGAGTAGTGAAACCACACAGTCTAACTCCATGGCACTGAGTGTAGCCCAGGCCTGGAGGTTTTTCACAGCTTGTTCATTGATTCCAGTGCGGAACCCGATGGTGAATGATAGTTCCCGTTACATCTTCCCACTCAGTCTCCACCAACACAGAATGCGACATTATGTCCAGACTGCATCCTAGGCCACTCTGTGTGAGGCTGAGAGCAGCTTCAGCCTAAATGCCGCCATGGCTGATGAGGGTTCTAAGAAGGAGACAAGGCCTTGCTCACAGGTCCACCTGGACAAATGATGCCACTAAATGCACTAGTCAGGCTTGGCAGGTGCTGTGATTTTAGATTAATTACCTCTACTCCATCACTTGATTCTCCCGACATGTCAAGGGTTTTGCTGAAGTTTTAAGTGGGAAAAAAATCAAAAATCTTGTTTTCTCAAAATGAAGACAGACAGGAGTGTGGCGTGCTAACTCCAATATAATAGATTAACTGTGTCACTGACTTGTCTCACTGCCGTAACAAACACCTGACAAGAAACAACTTGAGGAGGCTTTAGGCTCCAAGTCTAAGGACACGGTCTCTCACGATGACGAAGGTGTGACGAAGGCTTCTACGTCTGTCCTCAAGGAGCAGACAGTCAGGCATGCTGATCTCAACCTGCTTTCTCCGTTTCATAAATTCTAGAGCCCCAGGTCATGGGGATAGTGCAGCCCACATCAAGGATGGGTCTTCCCACCTCAGTTAACCCAGTCTAGAAACTTCCTCACATACAGTGGTGTCTTCGCTATTTGTTATTGCTGTGGTAAAACACCATGACCAAGGAGACTTATATAAGAAAGAGTTTAATTTAGCTTGGAGTTTTAGGGGGTTACAGTCCATGGTGATGGAGCACATCTTTATCTATATTCACAACATACACACACACACACACACACAGCATATATACACACACAGCATACACACACACACACACACACACATATATATATATATATACAGCATACACACTCACACACAGCATACACTCACACAGCATATACACACAGCACACACACAGCATATACACTCACATACACAGTATATACACACAGTATACATACAGCATACACAGCATATACACACACAGTATACACACTCACATATATAGCATATACACACACACAGCATACACTCACACAGCATATACACACATAGCATACACACTCACATACACAGCATATACACACAGTATACACACAGCATACACAGCATATACACACAGTATACACACATGGCATACACACTCACACACAGCATACGCACACAGAGCACACTCACAGCATGCACACACACACAGCATGCACACACACACAGAGAGAGAGAGAGAGAGAGAGAGAGAGAGAGAGAGAGAGAGAGAGAACTGGGACTCACAAGAGTCCTTTGAAAGTTCAAAGCCTGCTCCCAGTGACACACCTCCCACAGCGAATCCTTCACAAACAGTTCCACCAACGAGAGTCAAGCACTCAAACATAGGAGCCCGTGGGAGCCCGTGGGAGCCATTCTCATTCAAACCCCCATATTCAGCCCAGAGTTTTGACTCTTAGATGATTCTAGATACTGTCAAGCTGACAATGTTTCTCACCAGACTGGCCTTCTAAAATAGAAGAGGAAGATAGCATACAGGAGTCAGATACTGCATAACACCATCATATTCAGATTGTCCCATCCCCTTTTCTGTAGAATAGTCCATACCAGAATTGGCCCCTGAAGCCTTATGGTCACTCAGGCTGAAGGAAGTAATTTCTCTTACCCAAGGCCACACAGTAAGTGACAAACAACGATAGGGTAATTAGCTCTTTCTAAAACGTAGGGTACTCCTCCCACTCTGTACAGTCATATATGATCTCAGAAACCCTGATCACAATAGCAATAACGGCAGCATCTGTTAAGACTTTTCTAGGGGCTGGAGAGATGGCTCAGTGGCTAAAAGCATGTGCTGTCCTTGCAAAGGGCATGAGTTCAGTTCCCAGCACACGTGATTAGCTTATAACCACTGGTGACTCCTGCACCAGGAGATCTGACACCATCTTCTGACCTCCACAGGCAAATGCACAAACCATACGCACACACAGTAGATTCAACACACACATACACACACACACATGCACACACAAACACAAACACACCAGTTTTTAAAAATGAAAGGACACCAAGTGTATAACTATGCACGTAAATAGTTCCAGACCTAGAGAGAGAGGTACAAAAAAGTCCTGGGCTTCATGTTGACTGTAAGGTAGATGCTATTCTTATCCTCATTAACTATGACATCAATGAGGTAAAGGTTAGAGAATTTCCTCAAGGTCACAGAGCTACAGAAGATAAAAAGCCATTTAACTATAATCCTCTCTTAAGATCGCCAACCTAACGATGTCAGCCAAGAATGAGAGAATAAGCCAAGAATAAGCCTCGCTTTCAACTTCAATACCTAATAAGACCCAGCGCAATTATGGTTTTTAAAATATTGCCTCTTGCCATCGCTCTGCAAACTTGCAATCGTCCGTCCGTTTTAATTGCAGCCACCCTGGAAGACGGGAAAGGGCTATCTACAGCAAAGTCTAACTTGTGAGAGTCGTGTGAGTGTTATCATCCATCATTTTAGAAATGTCATGGGTTAGAGAGCTGGAAGCATGCTTCTGACATGTGTCTGTAGGGAGGGAAGCCACATGCTGTGTCTGACAGGGCTGAGCAGGGCGGGGTGCAGGCAGAAAGACTCAAGAGCAAAGAGTGTCAGCTGGAATTTGGGATGGGAAATTGGAGTCTGCTCATTTCCTCAGATCTGCTTCCCAGCAGCCAACAGTGTGCCAGCTCTCCACGGGTCTACTGACATCGGCAAGTGCTCGCCACACTGAGACCTGCAGGGCAAATGCAAGCACAGACGAGTGAAGCTGGTCCAACCCTGCCTGGTACATCATCAGTGTGACTGTCAGCTGAGGTTCCACCGAGGAACTTTCTCTGATGCTGATGCCGTGTGGGCTGAAGGGTCATGGACTCCAGATCACTCACATCTCTCCTACCAGAAAGAATCTGTGTATAGGTGTGAGATGAGATCTGGGTGAGAGATGAGCAAGAATCAACCCAGTATCAAACATGGTTTAATTGATAATGACTTAAACCTTCATTGGGGTGTGTGTGTGTGTGTGTGTGTGTGTGTGTGTGTGTGTGTGTGTAGTATGTGGAGGCCAGAAGTCAACCTCAGGTGCCCTCCCTCGGGTACCATCTGCCTTGTTTTCTGAAGCGGTCACTTATTTATTAGCCTGGATCTAATTCAGCCCAGCTGAATGGTGTAGCAGTCTCTGCCTCACCAGCACTCTGACTGTAAGCACATGCCAGCATGCAGGGCTTATTTGTACACTGGTTCTGGGGGGGGCTAAACATGGGTCCCCATGCCTGTAAGGCAAGCACTTTCTAGATTGAGCTATTTCTCACCCCGACCCTAAGACAGTGTCTTGCTATGTACTTCTCCTGGTGCCAGACTCGGTTTTTGTAGCTCGAATGGCCTTAAACTCCTAATGATCCTCCTACTGCAGCCTCTTGAAATCTGGAATTACAAGCCTGTGTCAATACACCCGTCTTCCTCTGGTGTGTCCTCTGGGAACTTCTCTCTGCCCTGTTTGGCCTCAGGCTCTGCTGCACGGTTTCACACAACTGAAGCTACCCTTGCAGACCAGGGTGTTCAGATGCATGCTTTTTGTGAACTGCCATTCAGATGCCCAAGTCAACACATGCTGTCTCAGATTCCACTCGCTGCACAGAACTGCTTTGTTGGGCAGTGTTCCTCATCCGAGGATAGACATAAAAGGTCTATTCTTCCCCATCTCAATTTCTATTCCTACTCTGTCAAACCCACATCTTCTGTCTCTTAGCAACTTCTCAGGAGAACTTCAAACTATTTCCTTATTAAAATCGGTCTGCGTGGGTTTTCAATTCCAATCTTGTTGTCCACTCCAGAACTTTCCTTACCCCTACCTGCTAGATTTGGTGCTGAAACCATGCACTCATAGGCAGCGGGGAGATGGCTGCTTTCTTTCTTTATGAATTCCGCAGTCCACAGTGCTGTTTCTGCAGCCAGGATGAATGAAGCCAGGTGATCATGATCTCCTCAGAGATGCCCTGCTTACAGTTGGCTCTAAGGCAAATTCTGGCCCAAAGGAAAAATGCCTACTGGTAACCTCTGACCACTAGTCTTAAATTTTTATGTTTAATTACATGTAGATGTGTGTTTCTGTGTGTGGCTTTGTATGGTGGCCTCAGTGGCAGAAGGGGACATTGTATTCCCTGAGCAGGTGTTCCAGATTGTGTGACCCATCCATACATAGTGCTGGGAACTGAACTCAGTTTCTCTGCAAGAGCAGTATGCACTCTTAATCACCGAGCGGTCTCTCCAGCCTCTACATATTTATGGTTTGTTTCCAATTCCCCCCCCTTTTGTTACCAAGTCCACTCACAATGCCCAACTGCCTGGTGACCTATCCCAATTCCCTGGGTATCTTTCCCCTGCCAGCCCAAGCCCTGGCTCATCATAATCTCCAAGACCCTGCTCTGCCTGCTGATTACAGCTTCACTATTAAGCCCCAAGCACTTCCAGATGCTGATCTGCAGATTTTTCTGCCTGTACCCACAGCCTCAGGCTCCTCAGCATCTCAGAATCCACATCCTCGATGGTGAGCATCTGTCCCTATGATAAATTTAATTTGTTCGGCTCCAACTGACAATACTGAAGCTGGATTCTCCTGGGAGCTGCCTGACAATAGACACCGATGGAAGCCCTAAGCAGGACTCGGCACCACTTCCACAGAATTAGGGGGGTTGCTGGGGGACCCATGAAGCAATACGTTGATGGGCTGCCTGGATTATATTCTTTGATCTGAAGGCCGCACATTCAAATGAGTTTGGAGCAAACACCCTGCCTTCTACAGATCTCCTGCTATCTGTTACAGAAGACTGTGAGAGTTCCAGCCAGATCCCTTGGGTCCTTTTTCACATTCCTGTGTATCCATCTCCCAGTGTCTGCTGGGTTGGACTTGGAACATACTCGCCTGGGACCACTGGCAAATGACTATCTTTGGACCACTGGAGTTGCCATACCCACTCAGACAAGAGCAGACAAGACAAGCCAGCTCCTCCTTCCTCCGTGTGAGACCGTGGACCCTTGACTGGTAGATGATATTGGAGGATGCATAGGAGTGGGATCATCTCCTGGCTTGGGCAACGGGAGCAGGAGGCTGCTTGTTAGGCTGTGGGGCTAGTCTCTCCCTTCAAAGGGGATGTCTCTGGGATGATGTTTACATAGCAGCTCTCCTTCGTGGCTATATCAAAACCAACTTCTCTGTGGCTGCTACTTTGTTTCATTTTTTCCCACTGCCCTAGTGACTAGTTTCTTCCCTTCTCTTCCCACTCTGTAGGATGGCGTTTACATAGCAGCCCTTCTTCATGGCTAGACCAAAGCCAACTTCTCTGTGGCTGCTACTTTGTTTCATATCCCCCCACCGTCTCAGTCCCTCATTCGCTTCCCAAGCTCTTTCATGAAGCCACTACACAGGTGTTCTCATCAAGGAGTACTTCTGCAGAACCCAGTAGTGTTACATGAGTCCTTAGGTTCAGCCTGGGCTCTGGCAGCTCAAGCCAGCAATGTGCTGCCTTTCATCCTCAACTGACCAATTAAAGGAATGCCAATAAACTCAAGATGAGGAGAGTTTTTCAATGTGGCCACATTGGAAGGAGGAACACGGAGGTCAAATGGTCCCCATCCTGAAATGAGATTAGGGGTTAAAGGGAAGGCAAGAGGTGTGCAGAGCTAAGCGATCCTGTTTGTTCAGGGTGTGGTCACACTTTTCAGTGACTGACCCGTCATTGTTTGGGCTTCAGACTGTCCTCCAAGGTGGTCTGAGATGTTGTCAGTGCTGTGTGAAATCTCTTCCTGGAAACACACTCCCCTAGAGCTGGCACCAGGATTCAGCTTTCCCCTTCCCACAGGCAAACTTCAGGGTAAATTCCAATTTCCTGGGGTCCATTGTTTTGATAGTCTAATACCTATGGGGACGATACCTTATTTAGAATATCTTCATTGCTTCCAAGACAGTTATAATGGAGACATTCCCTTTTCAGTGGAAAATAGAATAAAAAAACAGGGGAGGCAAAGAAAGGGAGAAAGCAAGGCTCCCCTGGCTTCCTGCTCACTCTCACACACCCATCCATCCATTCACTCCCTCTCCTGCCACTGGGGTTCAGTTAATCTACTCAGAACGAAAGCCCCCAAAACAGAAGCCAATCTTTCTTTCTTCCTTTTTTTTTTTTTTTTTTTTTTTTGAGTGTTTGTTTGAATTTTTTAAGGGCAAAGGGCATTTTAATATATTTATGACTAATTAGTTCTAAAAGGAAACTCGAGCATCTCAAAGTCATGATTTTGGCAAAAAGAATTGAAACATGTAGACTGAAAACCAAAATTCTAAATTTTTTTAGTAGTCAGATGACTGTAAAAGTGTTTTCTAAAAAAAAAAAAAAAAAATTCACTTTTCAATTAGTAGAAAACTTCTTAGAAACACAGGCCACACTGAAGATCAAAAAAAAAAAAAGAAAGAAAGAAAGAAAGAAAGAAAGAAAGAAAGAAAGAAACTTTAATGAAACTCAAGAGGTATTTGTGTGTGTGTGTGTGTGTGCACGCCTGCATGCTTGTGTGCATCTGTCTGTCTGTCCGTCTGTCTGTCTGTCGTCTGTCTGTCTGTATACAGTGCCTTCAGAAGCCAGAAGAGGCCATCAAATAGCCTGGAGCTGGGCTACAGGAATTTAGTGTGAGCGAGGACTGAATTCTGGTCCTCTACCAGGGAAGTTTGCACTCTTAACAGCTAAGCTGTCTCTCAACCTACCAGAAGTTTGTTTTGTTTCTTTAACTTAAGTGGTTTATTCATAGACAACTAAACTATCACATCCTGTAAGGAGATTTGCCAAGACTACAAGTAAACCTAAACTTACCTGGTGGGCAGCAGAAAGGCAGACGATTCCTGGCAATATCTCTAAGGGAAGCCAGCCGGCTCTCCCATTACTCAGATCAGAGACAGCCTTAAGCAGGGATTCTTAACATGTTAGCATAAGGATGTAACTCACCTGACAGGCTGGAAATATTTTAAAGGGACATGTATGTCCCTTACTTTGGCTATCAGATTAGTGCAACAACAGGCCCCAAGAAATTGGAATTTTCCCTGGACTCTTGTGCTGGGACAAAGAAAGCCTAAAGTCTGGGCAATCCAGAGGGGACATTTTTCACCCCAGAAGGAGACTTGAAATTTATCAGACCACCTTGCAAGAAGACACAAAGACAAGCAGGTGATGGACACCTGACCAAGACTGCTTAGATGTGTACAACTCTGCAGTCTACTTAAATCCCAACCTCGCTCTGATATGGGTGTGGGTCAGGTATGTCGCTAGGTCTCTTCATTCTCTTTTCAACGTGGCCACGTTGAACATGCTGCCTTTCCTTGTTTTTTTTTTTGTTTTTGTTTTTTGTTTTTTTTTGTTTTTTTTTTTTGTTTTTTTTTTTTCACTAATTATTTGGTGGTTTTTTTGTTTGTTTATTGGCTTGTCTAGAAACAAGCTGAACCTGGCTTGTTGGGGCATAGGCTGTGATCCCCCAAATCTGATAGCAAACGGAAGCCTGTTACTATCACTTTAAGACAAAAATTCCAGCTCCTGGAGCCCCAGCTGATTAGGCTTGGTCATTCATCCTGATATGATACACCAGTCAAACAGTGTAGTGTCAGTAAACCAAGGGAGAGGAGATTAGATCAAAGTGGCAACTTTGGGAAGATCAGATAAAGGAGCCTAGTGACTCCGCCCACCTTCCCTATACCAATAAAATCACTATTAAGTAGAGGGAGAATTAGGACAAGGGGTAAGAATTCGGTCTCAGTTCCTGCTCTGCTAAGTGGTGCAACAAGGATTGCTTGGTCCCTTGAGGGGAGCAATCTGGTTCCCATCAGTGATCATTCCAGTTCTGGGGGACAGCATCACATTAATGATAATTGCCATTATGCTGGGTGTTGCCTATCTTGGACTCTCACTGTTGCTTGAGAATATTTTAGCTCCTTGTGATAAAAATATTTACTGATCGGTCCTTTCATTTCTGGAAGGCAAGGTGACTGAAGGAGAGACCTAAGAATTGAAAAGAAAATAATATTAGAAGCTGGAGGTGAATAGAACAGTGTTGATTAGGCCAGTGACCACCGACACCATCCCTCAGGCCACCGGATGACATTTGTGGGAGAATGAGAAAAAGCAGGTGACAGACAGGTACAGTGGTGATAGGATGAGGCTTTAGGTAATACCTAGCCTCACTTTGATCCCATAGTGTCCTTCAGAGTCAGTCCTGCCTGTAGGCATCCTGGATGGGATGGAGGCATCCTCAAGGTACACTCTTCCCTTCCACTTAATGATCAGACTCTTGAAACAACAATTCCCAAGGAACTAGAATTCTCTTCCCCCAAGGACTTTCTGCTGAGAGGAGGAAAGAGACCTATAGCATCAGCTATAGAAGGAGCTGCTCTCCCAGGAGATAAGATTTCACACAGTTCTGATGGGTTGTTCAACCATCTTGCAGAGAGACTGGAGCTGAGACAGTGATGGGTCAGGGATGGATGGGACCACACCTTGACCAAAACTGCTGAGTTACATACATCTCTTACTTTCTATTTAAACCCAAGCTTCAGGCAATTTCTACCCACAGTGCAAGAACGATGAAGACCATGGAGACAACCAATTGCTTTCTTGTTGGATCTGAGACCCGCTTTCACAGGAGCAAACTCATGTACTGTAAGTCAGCAAGAAACCTCATTCTATGGGAGACCACAGCCTGTATGGGAGAACATACTGCTGTTGATACACTAAATGGTCACGCTGTCAAACTACAAGTGATGCTTTCAACCTTGGCTAGAGAAGCCTCTTTCTGCAGAGATGCATAACCAGTCAGGGCTGAGGGTAAGTAACTGTGGGTATTCACTCTAACTGAGACATCTGTGTCAACCACCCATCCTTCTCTCCTTTATGGCGGGGCAGAAAGAATGTAAGACCAGAACATGGGAAGGAGCACTATGAAAGGCTGTCTGTCTCCTGGGTGTGGCATGGAGGTTACCATGACTTTACTCCAGCTGTGTTACCTGCAAGACCAAGCCAACAGATCAATCAGCATTCCAGCAGGAAGCTCTGCTCTCTGTTTTTAAGGAAATCTCTGGCTGGAGACATAGCCTGGAGGTAGGTACCGTTAGACCCTAAGATCCAAAACCAGGGCACGCACTCCTGCAGAAACACTCACAGACAGGGGATTCACTGCAAAACATGAGGTTTAATGATAACCAGTGCACTGTGGTTCCCTTACATGCAGGCAAGAGGAACCCAGAGCCAAAGCCGGGAGAGGTTTTTATACAGAGTTCGCGAGGGCAACCACAAAGGCTGACTTTCCCAGGTCTCTAGGTGACTCAGATTCACACATTATTTTTATGAAAATGAGTGTCTTCTGTTTGCCCAGGTTTACCACATTAAGGGCCCAGCTTCCTGACCACCTCCCATCTTGGGCCCCTCTCCTGGAATGTGTCTATGTGCTCTGGGCCTTCCTCACCTGTATGTGGGTTCCCTCCCCTGTGGTCTGAGGAATGTTAATCAGCCTCTCCCTTCTTCCTCTGAATGTTAGTTAATCCAGCCTCTGACTAAGGAATGTGCTCCTCCTGGGATGTGTCCTGGGACAGTGAAATTCTTTCAATTTTAAGTTTGAACTGAGACCTGAAATCCTACAGTACCTTTTGCCTAACATACTTGAGGCCAGGTTTAATGAAGAAATAAAAAGAGGTGTGCCCCACCCTGCCACCTCACAGGTCCCCTGGAGCACACACACACACACAGGCCTCCACTCACTGGTAAGGACTTCCTTTTCTGCACACAGGATTCTGTTGTAGAATACCACACATGGGCATCACTAGGCCTAGCTCTGCAGGGTAATAGAATAGACTGAGCTGGCTCCTCATTCTAATGCAGAAAAGATTAGGCAAGGCGATTCAGGCAGAAGACCACAACATCAAGGTTAATACTGAAGACACCAGTGTGCAGAGACAGACTAGAAGAGATTCCTCACATGGACTTCAAGAAAAACTCTGCTTTTCAAGCTTGAGAGAGATGAGAACGGCAGAAATGTCTTGTAAATGGCCATGTAACTCATGGCCCAATGCTTTAGGGGGACTTTTCTCTCAGCTCAGTAGGTCGTTCCCATTCTGGGTAGTATTTTAACTTTCTTAACAAACAGTCTTTATTTCTGTTTCTAACTACATGTTTGAGATGCAGCCTTTTGTTCTGGCAAATGAGGCCCTGTAGTGGTGGGGTGCTCCTCCCCACTCCCCTTCCCTCCATAATACTCCTCTTCCTCTTCTTCCTCTTCCTCTCTCTTCCTCCTCTTCTCTATCTGACAGCTGCTGAGATAGAACAGTTTGCCTACCCTGCTTTTCTCTCAAACATTAATACAACTGTCCCTAAGCTTCTTTCGGAGTCCATTTTAGATTT
This sequence comes from Arvicanthis niloticus, assembly GCF_011762505.2. Taxonomy (NCBI): domain Eukaryota; kingdom Metazoa; phylum Chordata; class Mammalia; order Rodentia; family Muridae; genus Arvicanthis; species Arvicanthis niloticus. The sequence continues at coordinate 36,144,887 of NC_047678.1, read as the reverse complement.
CTTTTATTAATGAAACTAAGAACCCAACAGGGAAGCCCAGATTCTCTGGTAACAACAGCATTTGCAGATTTCAGCTAAGCATCAGACATCTCAGGCTTAGTCCTTCTGTAAGACGAAGGGAGGACCTCCCTCAAGCCTCAGGAATTCTCGGCCACCCAATAACTCACAAGACACAATTCTTGATGCAACAGCAAGAGATATATTTCGGGATCAGTCAACTGAGGCTGAGACTCGTAACCTATGCAGGGGCAGAGGAGTGTCGACCCCGTTGGCTGGGGGTGGAGGGCTTATATAGGGAAGAACCACAAACCAAGGGAGGGTGAGGGGTTTACCAAGGAAACATAACATAAAAACAGTAGAAAGTCTTAAAAAGTCACAACTCAAATTTAGTCAAGGTCATGCAGAAAACATCTTATACACTTATCTTTTGTAAGAATGTAACCTTGCCCATCCATTTATCTTGCAGTCAGCCAGTTCCTGGGACCACCCAGATGACTTGCATCTTTCTTTGTGGTCAGGAATGTGTCTTCTTCCTTTGGGCCTTCCCCACCCTCAGGTGGGTTCTCTTCCCTGAGGTCTGAGGAATGTTAATCCAGCAAGTGTCCTCTGACTCAGGGTTAATGTACTCCTCCCCGAATATAGAATGTATCCCAGGGCAGTGAATTCTAAGACCTAAAAATCTCACATTTAGTTCTGCTTTCTTTGTGGAACTAGTGAACCAGCTGGCCTACATTTTTGGCTCAGGTCTAGGAGTCATAAAAACTTTCTATATTTTTCCTAAGTTTTCTATATCTTTCACTTCGGGGTCAAATGCATCTTGGGTTACCCCCCCCCCAACTCCTCCCCATAGTGTCTGGGTTGAGGTCCTAACACTTCTGTCCATTGGAAGCCTGGGAGAGTTGGGCAGACGAGTAGGGCATTAGAATCCTACACAAACATACTCAAGCAATACAAGAATGGTCCCCCTTTCAGAGACAGCCCAGCCAACCCTGAGCTAAGTGAGTGTTGTGAAATGCTGAGGTGTTTGTAAGGTCAGAAACAGCACTGACCTCAGAGAAGAAAGAAAAGGACTGTGGGTGTGCCTGGCGTTCATCCCCACTCTGCTGCTGCTCAGATACCTGTGGAGCCCAAGTCTGTCTGTGGGCTCCACCCCATCACCCTCCCCTACAGAGCTCTGTGTCCCCAGGACTGTTATCTGAGATAAGGAGCATGAAAGAGAGGTGGCAGAGGTAGGTGGCTTGTGTCAGAAACTCATTGTCCTTGGGAGTCTTGTAAAGAGCAGAAAATGACCTATTTGTTGACCTGAAACCATCTTGAAATGAGATAAGATATCTGCAGCCAGGGGGGTGGGGGGGAAGGAAACTTAAGGAATGACTGCTGATGAAAAAAAAAAGTCTGAAACTGAAAACTTACTGTGTTAGTCCTGAGCCTTGCTTTCTATGGAATCCAAAACAAGTGTGTTTCCGTATCTCAGAAAAACTTGAAAATTAAAGGGGAAGATGGAGAAGGAATGAAGAAGTGGGCAGGACTGGAGACACGATGGAGGTGAGGTAGGGGTGGGATGAGATAAGATGAGATGGGGTGGGATGGGATTGGGTGGGGTAGGGTGGATGGCATAAAGTGGGGTGGGATGGACAGACATGGATGTAAGGTTGACATGGCCATGACAGTGGGAGAAAGAAGAGAAGGTGAGACGATGATAGGGGTGGAGATGGGGATGGTGCTGATGGGACTAGAGATGTGGGAGATGGGGATGCAGCTAGGAATGGAAATAAGGGAGAGATGGCATGGATGTGGGGATGGGATGGGGTGGATATGGGGGTGGGGGATGGGATGGGGTAGATATGAGGGTTGGGGATGGGATGGGGTGGATATGGGGGTGGGGGATGGGATGGGGTGGATATGGGGGTGGGAGATGGGATGGGGTAGATATGGGGGTGGGGGATGGGATGGGGTAGATATGGGGGTGGGGATGGGATGGATATGGGGGTGGGGGATGGGATAGGGTGGATATGGGGGTGGGGGATGGGATGGGGTGGATATGGGGGTGGGGGATGGGATGGGGTAGATATGGGGGTGGGGGATGGGATGGGGTAGATATGGGGGTGGGGATGGGATGGGGTGGATATGGGGGTGGGGGATGGGATGGGGTGGATATGGGGGTGGGGGATGGGATGGGGTGGATATGGGGTGGGGGATGGGATGGGGTAGATATGGGGGTGGGGGATGGGATGGGGTAGATATGGGGGTGGGGATGGGGTGAATATGGGGGTGGGGGATGGGATAGGGTGGATATGGGGGTGGGGGATGGGATGGGATAGATATGGGGGTGGGGGATGGGATGGGGTGGATATGGGGGTGGAGATTGGGATAAGAAGGCAAATAAAGATGGAAATAGAAGGATGTTTAGCAAGACGCATCTTCCCATACCCACAGCTAGTATTTGGTTTTTCACTTTAATAATCCTCTTCTCCCAACCCTCCTCCCAGACATGGTGAGTCAGTTCACTGTACTTTGTTAGCAACAAATGACATCTTTCCCAAAGCACACAGGGTGCCACACCTAGGGAATACATTGGCATGCATCAGCTCATGAAAGCCTCCTGCCTTAAGATTTAGGAAACACAATGAGCTGAAAATGAGGGAACGAAGGCTTAGGATGTTACTTTGCTTTCCCAAGGCCACACAGCCCACAGGGTCTGAACCAGGCTTACACAGCCCCGGCACCTGCATTCGTACCCAGCACTTCTTGGGAGAGAGAAAAAGCATGGTCTAGACAGCACCTGCTACTCGGCAGTGTGTTGCATTTCAGATGGAGGGCAGAGAGTGAGAGTATTCTTGAGGAGAATAGCATCCCCTACAGACATCAGCCTGTCATCTCTGCTGCTGAGGGCCTGAGTTGAGGACCTGAGTTCATTTCTGTCCAGGGCAGCCAGTCACCCACTGAACAAAACGCCTTCTCCTTTGCAGGGACTCCGAACCAGTCTCCTAGTTTAGCTTTCCCTCCATTGGCTTCTCTGATGCAGCTCTTTTTCTTCCCTTATTCCATGTGCCTGCTCTCGGGGACAGACGTTGGAATGGTGTAAATCCAAGAGCCAGGGAATGCAGACAGCTCCCAGAAGCAGACACAGGCAAAGGACAGATTCACCTAGAGTCTCCAGGAAGTGTGAAGCCTTCCCAACACCCTGATGTCGCCTGATAAAAGTCATTTGGATGTTTTAATATAGAACAAACCCAAGACATCACTGTGTATCAATACATCACCACGGGAGCAAGAGACTGGAAGCCAGCTGCTTTGCTGACCACTGCTGAGCAGCCACAGAGGCATCTGGGAGAAGCAAAACTCCTAGAAGAGCCAAGCACTGGGTTCTGCTACTTTGTATTCAAACTGGGCTCACTTGGGGGCAGTGGCTGTAAAGATTGGAGCTTTTATTTTGCAAGAGCTGGGATATTTTGAGAGAGGAGCAGGGGGCTTGCTGGTTCCAGAGATCTAAAAGCTTGTAATGTCCCGAAGATCAGAGGGAAGAGAATGAAATTGCATCCTGAGAGTTTAGGCACCAGATGGGGAGAGGGTAAGATCCTGAGGGATGGCCTAGGGGAACGGACTGAGGTTGAAGAGTAGATGCAGTCCTCCCAGACCATAGAAAAAATAGACAGAAAGAGGTCTGTAGGTTGGCAAGAAAATCAGATTCATTGAATTGAGGACACGCAGATAGCCAGGGGACATGCCAAAGGCGTCAGTTACTTTTTTCCTCCTGAGTGGGAGGTTGGGGGGGGGGGGATACCCCACAAGAGAAACTTTAGAAAGAAGGGTTTATTTTGGCTCACAGTTCAAAGATCAAGTCTACCACAGAAGGGACATCATGGTGGCGGGAACATGAAGCAGCTGGTCACATTTCATCCACAGTCGGGAAGCAAAGAGAAATGCATTCTGGGACTCAGCTGACTTTTTTTTTTTGTTATTTAGTCTACTGGGATGCTGCCATCCACAACTGGAGAACCAAGGATTCCTGCCTCAAATAAACTCAATCTAAAAACCCCCTCAGCCATGACTAGAAATTTGTCTCCTAGGTAATCCCTGAACTTGCCAGGTTGGCAGTATTGACCATGACACCAAGTTACTCCAATAGAGGCAGAAGGCAACCTCTCAGAACACTGCTGTCACAGGGAGGCAAGAAGATAACAGAAATGGAGGATAGTGGTGTATCCACAGTGAGAGAGTCTGAGATAGGATTGGTGTTTTCCCCCAGACACCCACAGCTCCTCACATCCCAGTGCTGAGACAAGAGGGAAGCAGAGAGTAGGAGGGGTCTAGGTTTCAAGAACACAGGGTACAGTCAGCAGCTTGGTCCTTACAGCACACTGCACGAGCACACTGCATGAACAACATGGCTACGCAGTGGCCCCCACCCTGTCATCATATCCATGAAACCACGTATAATTCCTTTGCATCAAGGCCTTTTCCTGGAGCAGAGAAGAAAGAAGTCAGGAGAGCCCGAGGAACGAAGGTCAGCCTTGACAGAGTTATGGCTGTGAATTAATTCAGCTTAAAGCCTGAATTGATTATCGATTCAAAAAGAAATGAAGTTTTAAGCAGAAGATTCTAGATTATCTTGATCAATAACTTACCAACGAAAAGCAAATGTAATTTGATGACAGAGAAATGAATTGAACTGTGCTGCTGTGTTTGCAGCCGTAACTCTTAAATTTTACCCTGGATCTTAAACCCTGTGGCACACAGTAGGTGCTCAGTATGACCTACTGTGAATGACAGAAAACAGTGAAGGAAGAACATACTTTCTGGATGGAACTAGAACCACTTCTCAAGGAAAGAGGGGTGTAATGTTTGCTTGCCCTCACTGGGAGTGGTACCTGCTTTTTCTCCCTACCTTTTATGTGCTCTGCCCAAGTTCTAAGTAAGCTCATCCCCAGATCCTTGCTTGGGTACATTACCTGGGTCAGGTCAGTCCCAACACTTGCTCCTGTGTTTGCTGGAGTCATGACAAGAAAAGAAACAGGAGCTACATTTTAGGCTGACAAGGAATTCCAAGGACTGCGGTTGGCACCATTCAGAATGAGTTTGTCTGCCTCTTTGATTCAGTAAGTTGAAAAGAAGCCACAAAGCCTGGATTTTTCGTGTTGCCCTGACAAGACAACGTCTATCTCTTAAACTGCGGGTCACAACCCCATATGGAGTCCCATAACTGAATGTGGGGGAGTCCCAACAGATCCGACAACAGTGAAAGGCTTCTGAATGTTTAAGATTAATTCAAAATTAAACCTGGGATGGATACACCGTGTTTCTGACAGAGCTCTTCCATGCCACCTTCCATCTTCACACAGCCTTGCGTCTGAAGGCGCAGTGCCCGCGTTTGTGTTGTGCACACATCGCATCGTGCAAGGCTAACACACACTGCAGATCACCTCAGCTCGGATTGCCACGTGCTATGAGCTTCATGTTTCCACTGTATAGACAAGAAGTTTTCTGCTGTCATGAAACATACTGCTTTAATTACAGAAAACAAAGACTTTCATATTCCTCAGCATGTAAGCATCAGATTAGTATACTTTTGCATCAAACTGTGTTAAAATGTTAAAAAAAAAAAAAAAAAAAAAAAAAAAAAAAAAGACGGCTCAGCAGTTAAAGGCACAGGCTGCTCTTTAAGAAGACCTAGGTTCAAATCCCAGCTCCCACATAGCAGCTCATAACCTCCTGTAACTCCAGTTCCAGGGAATCCAACACCCTTTCCTGATTTTCATAGCACAGGGCATGCATGTTCTGTGCAGATATACATGCAGACAAAAGACTTATACACATAAAATAATGGAAATAAACAAACATTTTAACATTGTTGTTTGAGTTGCCAACTTGCCTCTCATTTAAAAAAAAAAAAAAACATTCAAGGAACACTGACTTGGGATTAGGACAGAAGTCCAATAATTTCTGAAATGGCCTTAGACACACTTCTGCCATTTTGTACTAAGTGTTTATGCAAAGTGGCCTTCTCAACAGCATCAAGGACTAGAAAATCAAAGTATTGATCAAGTCTGAAAAATATTGAAGATGATCTAATGTCCTCTAGTACCAAACTTCAGCCAAGGTTTAATTTTTTATGTAAAACACAACAAACACATCTAGCTCATTAGTATGCAAATTTGCTTTCATTTTAATAAATGGTAAAATTATGTGTATACTGAGAGCTACTTTAAAATAAGTCTCTATGATTTACTGTTAGTAAATGTTTGGCGTGTACCTATTTTATATTCCTATAGACCCAGAAGTATGTAAAATTTCTCTAGGGAAGAGAGATTGAGTGGAAATTTTTCAAGAAATTCTAGAATGAAGAAGACAATGTCTGGAGTCAATGGCAGTCCAGGAAAAGGGGCTGAGCAGTGCAGGAAAACACTGGGAAGCATTGTGTGCTCCTGGATCTATTTATGCTGAATCTCTTTTTGCTTCAGCAAAACACATTTCTTTCACTAGCAAGCGTGTGTGCCTCAAACAGATCCTACAGGTAGGCACCTGCTGTGGTCTGACAAGGAACTCAGCCCAGACAGAGCCAAATCCGAGAGAAGGGTGGTCCTACAAGTCTAGAGGGGTAGGGATGAGGACAAGAGAAAGAATTCTTAGTTAGGTCAGAGACTCCAAACGAGAGGTTGCAAGAACATCCTTGATGGAGGATGGGATGCCAGGGGAGAATTCTGATTCCTGTTGCTTAGTCATCACCAAAATGAGCAGTTCTACCTGGAGATTCTGCATAACCACGTGACTGAAACCAAGAGGAGGCACCTGAAGACCTGAGCACCTCAGAACCTGGACACCTGGGTACGAGACACATCGACACCTGGGTACCTGGAGACCTTGACACCTGGAGACCTGGTTGGGTGAACTGGCCTGATCAGCCACCCTTTCCTCGTATCTTACCTCACTTTCAACCATAGGAAATTAAAAAAAAAAAAAAAAAAAAAAAGGCTATCAGCTTGTTGGCTCCGTATTTCCTGTCCCACCCTATACTACACTGAAGCCCTCCCCTGACCCCCTAGTTCAGACCAATGAACCTACAATAGATTTCTCACTAAAACTTGTCCTCTATGGTCTATAAATTTGATTCTTCAAATTCAGGAAACAAGAATCCAAAAGTCACTGGCTTGGGGCAGCCTTAGTGACCATAGAGTTTGCAGGATTCTACCTCCTTGAAAAAGGTTCCATTATGCTCAAAGACCTACCCCAATGTCTCAGTGCCAGTTAAAAGAACAAGCCCAGGGATCTGATTTCTTTTCCAAGGACCAGTAAATAGCCAGAGAAAGTTGAAAAAGAAGTAACATCATGAAAAGATATTTAGGGAGGAAATTGTCTAGGCAGCTCCATCAGGACTAATATAGGCAAGGGCTCTCAGCCTATGGCCTACGTCTTTTGGTAGGAAAACAGTGTTTTTATACTAATTTCTATCAGAATATGACATTTCCTCCTCTTTTGAAAGTGGGTTATGGTCTGCAGGACTCCTAGTCATGCATTCACATTTGTCAGAAGTATCTACACGTCCATTGCAGCTGTAGATACATCAAACTATTACTCCATCTTTGCTTTTAAATGATGGCTGTTCTAGAACCTACCACAAGATCTTGCCACGTTTGGTACTGTTAAAGATTATAAGAGGTGTGATTATGGCAAACAAGGCCTGAAGGGTATGGCCCAGCTGTTCTCTTCTAGTGTCGCCTCCTGAACTGACCAGCAGACAGAAGACAACAGACACGGGATCTTCTTCCCAACACGGTTTATTCAGGAACCTTGAAGTACCGCAAAAAGCCCCCGAGCTCTAGCTCCTGAAGACCCCCATACTCGGGAGACCCTTCCTCAAGTCTCAGGAAATCACGACCACCCAAAGATCACAAGAAACCATACCTGGATGCAATCAGCAGAAGTTTATTATGGAAGAAACCTGGCAGCCAGCAGTCTCACCACGCACTCCTGCAGGAGTGGGATTTGACCCAACATCCAGTCCGTGGAGGGTTTTAAAGGGAAAAACCACAAACCAGGGGAATGGGGCCGGGGTGAGGGGTTGCCAAGGAAACATAACATAAGAATAGCGAAACATTCCAGAGAAACCCACCCTGAATGGTTTACCATGTCACTGTGTCCCACCCTGTCATTTACCAACTATTTCAGATTAACTATCCTTACTTCTTCCTGCTATAGCCCCACCTAGGTGTCTTGCATCTTTTATCTGTGGCCAGGACCTTCCTGCCTTGGGCCTTTCCCACCCATAGCTGGGTCTACTGCCTGAGGCTTGATTCAGGGGCAATGTCCTTCACCTGGAATGTGTCCTGGGGTAGTGAAAATCTTACATTCAGTTCTGCTTTCTGGAACTTGCACTTTTCTGCCCAGGTCTAAGGGCAAAGAAATCTACACATATTTCATAAAATGGCCTTTATAATTTTTCACTCTACACTCCCAGCCCTTAAATCTCTGTGTCCTCTCCAATCAGAACCTGCCACACGGTCATTCCCGATTGGCGCTGAGCACATACGTCACATGGCCCGATCTTATGTAACGATGAACAAGCAAAATGCATGCGCAGTAAAGCCTAGCCTAAGTGCCACCCAGGCTTCCTGAAATGGTGAGCCAACATGCCAGGGGCGTCTGGCACCCAGCCAGGCACCATCTTGAGTTCCGCTCCCCACATTCTAGGGAACTCCAATTCCGTTTCCAGCACTCGAATGGTGGCTCACAAGCATCATTAAGTCCAGTTCTAGGGCATTCAGTGCTCTCTCCTGGCCTCTGCCAGTACCAGGCATTCAAGGCTATGAGCCACCGCATGAGTACTGGGAATCTAAGCTGGATCCTCTGGAAAAGCAGCCAGTGCTCCTAACCTCTGAGTCATATCTCTAAGCCTACCCATACTTTATTTTTATTTTGAGAAAGGGCCTCATTGTATAGCCCTAGAGTGTTGCAGTGATATTTTAAGTCAGCAGCATGCAGTCTGGCTTTTCTTTTTTGTTTGTTTGGGTTTTTTTGTTTTGTTTTGTTTTGTTTTTGTTTTTTGGGGTTTTTTGTTTGTTTGTTTGTTTGTTTTGTTTTTCGAAACAGCGTTTCTCTGTGTAGCCCTGGCTGTCCTGGAACTCAGTCTGTAGACCAGGCTGGCCTCGAATTCAGAAATCTGCCTGCCTCTGCCTCCCAAGTGCTGGGATTAAAGGCCTGCGCCACCACCGCCCGGCAGTCTGGCTTTTCTTAATCAGCTGCCATGTTCCCGACTAGCCTAGGCCCGCCGTTGCTCAGCTCAGGTAGTCCACTCAGGTGGTCAGAGACACCAGCCCTGCCACCCACAAGACACCAGCGTGGGAGAGGGCTCTGCCAATCTCTGCAAGGCTGGGCATTGCCCAGACCATCCCGCCATGCATGCCCGGCCCGGTAGGAAAATGAGACTCTAATGCTTAAATATTAATCAAAGGCTTTATATGTTTGGTAATGCTCAATAACAATATGTGCATGCAATTAGAGGTGTAACCCAATACCCAACCTAGATATACCAACTACATTTGACTGCTAGAGGCATGTGCATGTGTGCTTCCATGTTCCCCTCTCTCTGGTCTCTCTCCCCTAGCTCCTCCTCTTCTCTTCTTCCTCTCCTTACTCCTCCTCTTCCTGTCCTTACTCCTCCCACCTCAGCTCCTCCTCCTGCACTAGAAGTTCACATCTGGAAGCTGTGAACACAGCTGTGAATTACAGGCACCTGTAATTCTAGATACAGAGAATAAGATGTCCTCTTCTGGATTCCTTGGGCTCCCAAACTCATATGCACAAGCCCACACATAGATATATGCCAACCCCTCCACACATACACATGGTTAAGAAAATAAATTTTTTTAAAGATTCTATTTGAATTTGTTGTTTGGAGTAACTTTGTCATATATGTGTGCACGCACACACATGGGTGGGGGACACAGCAACCTCACGAGCACCACTGTCTGGAAGCTCTGTGTGATCAGGTATTTCATTGTCCCTTGAAGATGCTCACTGGAACTCTAGACTCACACAACATGGTGAAGAGGCACATGGGCATGCCATCTGGGCCAGTGGTTGGGATGGCTTGACTACTCAGCCCACCTCCCTTACGTCAATGTAATGTGAACCCCTAGACAAAGCTCCCCAGTGGCAACCTCCCAGGAACTCCTCTCATGGGTGCGCTGCTTGTCTGTATCCTGCAATAAAAAACCTCCCTTAGCTCTGTGATAAAATTCCTTCCTAAAACTCACCCTCTGTTGTCTGAAATAAAGTCAGGTTTATGAATCTGAGACTAACAAAGCCACAGCTGGAATGGCCTCGGTGACTGTTGATTGTCAAACACACGGGTGTCTAACACCTTGAATTACTCTCACCTGAGATGAGAAAGTGTTCATAGCGCTCAAGGATGCCCCGCTGTCCCCCAATTCAATAGATAGTAGCCTCTCGCCCGCCCGTCAGAGTCTTCACTAGCTCTAGGCTGCACATTGCTGCTTATTTCAACATCGCCTGTTGCTTGTCACCCCAATATCTGTTTGTTTAGACTCTCTCCTCAAGTATTGTGTTCACAAAGTACACAGAGAGCCAGGCACACACTTGCTCTGGCTTATCACAAGCCCGTGAATGACATTTTTTTTTCAACCCCAAAATATGAACATCACCTTGGCTGCACATAAAATATTCCAGGCACATTACTTCCTCTTAGAGGTTCATAGTGACATGATTCTGATATCTCCTAGTTCACTCTACTGTCAGAATAATGCTCAAATAACAATGGGGTCCTTTTTTTTATTTTTTTAGAATCTGTAATTTTTTTTCTACCTTGAACTTTATAGGATTTTTCTCTTCTCCCTTTAAGTTCAGTGATTTTATCAGGGTATATTGTTATATTGCTTTCTCTTCACTAAGACTGCCTGGGACCCAAACATTTTTCACAGCTCTGCAGACTAAAAGGTTTCTTTAGCCCCTGTTTTCTTATCAACTTGAATTATTTCTTCTTTCTTTCTTTCTTTCTTTCTTTCTTTCTTTCTTTCTTTCTTTCTTTCTTTCCTTCTCCCTTTCTCCCTTTCTCCCTTCCTTCCTTCCTTCCTTCCTTCCTTCCTTCCTTCCTTCCTTCCTTTTTTTCTAAGTATGTTTGCCTCAGTCTGTTCTTTGCCCATTCTGGAGATTTGATTGTTCTCATGGTCTGTGGATCCATAGGCTCACTCATTCAAGGATGTGCTCCATGGCTTCTCTTGGTTGCTTATCTCTGAGCTATAAGCAGGCTTTGTGCTAAATGTTTAGGTCATAGCATCTTTTGCAGTTACTTTTAGGTATAAGGCTCACAAGCAAAGCTAGATATAAGTTTGCTTCCCAGAGAACTTCCTTTTCTTTATGCTCGGCTAAGATTGCACCACCCCAGCCCCCAGGGTGTTATTATGGTCCTATGTGAGATCTTGCCTTTGTTTTTCAAGACCATCTCATGTCCCTGCTGCTATGACTTCTCCACCTTCCAGACCTTTAGTCTCATGGTCTACATACTCAAACCATGAACCATGATATAAACACTTCTTCTCTTGTGCCAGGTATTTTTTTTCTCACAGAACCAGAAATCTAACTAAAACAATCTTTTTACTTGGCCTCAAGACCATCAGTTGTATTCTAAGGGTGGGCTGTGCATGTTTCTGTCTGGCATGCTCTCTACTCGAAATGACAGTGTCTATAAAGAAATTAACAATAGCAGAGCAACCTATAAAAAATATATGCACTTTATTTTCACCATGTACAGCAGAACAAACAAATGATTAATATATCTATCAAAACCATTCTGTTTTGTTTAATTGTTGTTATCACTACCAAGTTTTGAGTTGTTGTAGGTGCCGGGAGCCAACCTGACTCCATTTTGAAAGAATAGTTTTAGGTTTTGTTTTTCCTCAGCTATCAACTCCTGAGAAAGCAGGTGGCCAATGGCTGCTGTGCCCTAAGGAAAGTGGTTGCTGCACCCTGAGTCAGACAAAAACATTGGGGCTGCAAGATATCTGCCATGGAAGAATGCCCAGCTTCTGTGAAATTCCCCCAAAGATATTATTCCCTTCCCTACCTGTATAAATTGCCTAAGAAAATACAGCTCGACGGACCTAGATCAGAAAACTTGACTTGGTCTTGTTCTTTGTGTCTCCTGTCCCTTCCATTCTCTCCCCCTTTCTCATAGGGCACCCTATCAAAGGCCTCTCGGGTTGGGGCACATAGGTATGGTTAAATTAGGATATTTTCATGATTTACCTTTTACTAAAAAGTTTATGTAAAAGTCATGTTTACTCCCCTGATGTAATTGTTGTCTTGAAGGATCACTGCTGATGTAAGTTCAACTTTTCTAATTCTTTCTGAACTCTGGCTGGTTGGTTCAACTCAGCTGTTCTGGCTCAAACTCCCTCTCCAGGCTGATTGATTCAAATCTGGCTTCTCTCAGCTTCTCACCAAATTGCTCTGCTTGGCCTCAAACTAACTCTGGCGAAGTGTTCTAATCTTCTGGATCTGCCTCAACTCCACTGCACTGTACTCACTGTACTGACTCCCAACTAACTGAACAGAACTGGCTGACTCTCTCCCTGTACTGCTCTTAAATAGCTCCTAAAAGCTGGAGATATCCTATCTCTGACTCATTCTGTCAAATCTTTCTCTGATTTGTCACTTTGTCTGTCCCTCAACTAGAGGTCCTTGTTTGAAATTAAAGGTGTATCCTAAAGGTGAGTCTGTATTCACTTTGATCCCTTTGGATCTCAGAGGAATCAAAGGTATGCACTAAAGGCCTGTGTGTATTCCAGCCAGATCACATAGACCTAGAAGGTCTTTGGATATGATCCTTTGTCAGAACAGCCAAGTTCCTGGATTAAAATTTCTCTACAAGTTTATCATGCATGGCAGATGCTCTAGTTTAAATGTTAGATGTACCCCCAAAGACCCATGTATTAAGGGCATTATATTAGGCAGGTTTTCTAGAATAGAACTATTTGAATATACATATATATATATACATATATATATGTGTGTTGTGTGTGTATGTATATATGTGTATATTGTGTAAGTGTGTGTGTGTTTGTGTGTGTGTGTGTGTGTGTATGTGTGTTGAAGAGAGGAATTATTAGATTGGGTGATATGAGTGGGACTCTGTAGTCCAACAATGACTATGTCTGTGCTGGAGAGGCTGAAAACCTGGTACTACTCACTTAAGGATGTTGGCTGTTATCCCAACAGTCTCTATCCAGCTCTAAAAGCCTAGAAGCTTCCTGGAGAGTCACTGGTATTGAGTAAAGGTTGCAAAGCCGACAAAGTCTGAGTCTGATGTTATCGGAGGATAGCGGAAATGGTTGTAGATACTCAGAAACAAATAAAAGTGGGCACACACTGCTTTTTCCATGGACCTCTTTGTATTTAGACAACCTATTGGAAACTACCTCACATTCAGGTAAGTCTTTCCCCAAGTTTCCTCTTGAAGCATCCTCACAAACAATCTCAGAAATGTGTCTCCTAGGTAATTCCAAGTTCTATCAAGTTGACAAGACCAATCATCAAAAACTTGATCCCCAAAATAGTGCTACTACTGGGAAGTGCTAAGGATCTTTAAGAGGTGGGATGTGAGGTCCTTACGTTATTGTCAGTCCCTGAAAGAGATTATGGGCCTCAATTTTTATTCTTGTGTATCCTTCTGCTCCCTGTCCCTACAGTATGAGCATTTACTCTGGTACCCATGCCCACTGTGACTTGCCTCTTTCTCTCCAGAACCTCAACCTCATGGGGCCAACCAGTCTTTCGTTTAACCCTCCAGATCTATGAGTCAAACTAACTAACCCTGTTTTACTTCATAGGTATCCCATATCAGATGTTCTGTTGCCAGGATACAAGACTGATACAGAAGTTTTCAAAAGAATAGCAAACAATCCCACTTTAACGCCCAACACACCTAAATTTGATTGTGAGTCTCCTGTGAAGAAAAGTTCTTCATAGTTGCGCACTGTTCCTGCCTGTCTCTGATGCTGTTCACATCTGCAGTCCCAGGGGTACCGTGCATTTCTACGTCTGAACAATAGATTCTTAATGAACAGTACTAATGTAATAACTATAAGTGTAAAGAAACAAATCTTGGTCGTTTGAGTTCTATTACTATGAACACTTAAAGTTTTCATTTGTGCTCAAAGGTTTTCAAATGAAAAGGAGTTTTACGGCAAGCCATAATATTTTCACTTGAGAAATGAAAAGTTTCAGTAAGCACATGAAAAATTTTACATTTACAAAATTGAAAGCTATTTCTTCTTTGTTAGCCGATGTTTGTTTAAAGACAAATGAACTAAATAATGATGATGACAGAACAATAATGTGTGGTCGATTCTCACCGAACATAGCACGGTCAAGAAAGGAAGCATTATTAAAACACAGCCTGTTCTGCACTTCAAATGAACAAGCACTGAACACAGGATCAAGGTATCATCGGTAACAGCCATGTTAGAGTCTGCTGCAGACCACTGATGACCTGTGTGTTCACATCCATGGTAAGCTCTTAGGAGCTGACACCAGCAAGAGGTTGCAAAGTTCCCATTCTGATCCGTAAAGCAGGGATCATTGCATCGTGCCCATTACACAGATGGAGAAGTCAAAGCACCAGCAGTGAGAATTTAGGGGTTCTTGATCAGGTTCATTCTCTTTGTCAACTGAAGAATTATGAAGCAGGAAAAATCTTGAGTGAAATATATAACACAGAGAAAAATCTCAGACGTGACCGACACAATCAGCTGGTGAGAAGAAACTTCTGTCGACAGTGAGGAAACACACAGCAAGGAACAAAGAAAGGAAAACCCTTTGAGAAGGTGAGGGGATTAGAGAAGCCACAACCTGGCCTCTCCTTGAGATATGGGAGTTTTAGGGAACTTTGTGGGGTGATCTCTATTCCCAAATTAAGGGCTTGTTAGTTTGAAGAGAGACACCAAGGTTGACCCACAACTTTAGGCTCAACATACCCTGATCCAGCCTGAACTTGTCCAACCAGCACCCCATCAGTGGAGATAGGAGTAGGTACTTGGGGAGAGAAAGCTCACTCACCAGGCCTTTAAAAAAGCAGACAGTTTGTGTCTTGGGTAGGGAGGTAAGAAAGAAGCTGGAAGTCTGCCATCGTTTTAAGTAACCGTGGCCCCTCTCCCTGTCTACCTGCCTCTCAGGTCTGTTTAACTTCTTGTCCTTTAAGGAGTGTCTTCAGGATGGAGGAGCTAGACCTGAAGCCATGCAGTCTCTGTACTGGGTGTCTGTTTTTAAACACCAACTAACCCTACCCTCTGTAATACAATTATGTAATGTTAAAAGATTAGGGAACAGTGGTCAATCTACCTAGGGGTAAAATGGGGTAGGCAAGGGATGGGTGTGTGTGTGTGTGTGTATGTTTGTGTGTATGTATGTTTGTGTGTCTGTGTGTGTGCCGCCCACACACAAGCATGTATGTGTGAGTGTGTGTGAGAGTGTGTGAGTGTGAGAGTGTGTGTGGCAGTGTGTATGTATGTAAGAGTGTGTGCGTGTGTGGGTGTGAGTGTGTATGTGTGTGAGAGTATATGTAAGAATGTGTGAGTGTGTACCTATGTATGTATTTGTGTGTGAGTGTGTGTGTGTGTGTGTGTGTGTGTGTATGTGTATGGGTATGTGAGTGTGAGTTGTACATGTGTGAGAGTGCATGTGTGAGTGTGTGTGTTTGTGTGAGTGTGCATGAGCATGTGTATGAGTGTGTGTGTATGTGTGTGCATGCATGTCGGAGCATGTATGTGCGTGTGAATGTGTGGGTGTGAGGGTAACAGTGTATGTGAGTGTGTATGAGTATGTGTATATGAGTGTGTATGTGAGTGAGTTGTGTGTGTATGAGTGAGTGTGTCAGTTTGTGTCAGTGTACATGAATATGTGTATGCGTATGTGTATAAGTGTGTGTATGAGTGTGTGTGTATGCATGTGTGTGCATGTGGAGACAGAGGTCAACCTTGGCTCTTGTTCCTCAGGTGCTTCCCACCCTGCTTCTTGAGACCAATGCATAGTTTTTCACATGGGTGCTGGGGCTCGAACTCAGGCCTTAGGCTTGACTGGCAGGCGCATAATCAACAGAGTCATTTCCTCAGTCTGTCTAGATGTTTTTCTCTTGGAGTGCTTATAAAGGGTGATGCTCAAGCAGGACCTTAAAACAGGAGCAATGTTCACTCAGCCTTCTAGGTAGACAGTAGTGTGGTACACTCAAGGAGAGGTGATGAGTTTTAGAGGGTTGGACTAAGAAGAAGAAAGGAGAGAAGCTACTATAAGAATGAGTGTAAATCCTTGAGTAGCTGTGGCAACCTGTCTCCTACCCCTCGTTCTCAGAATACTAGAGTGGGGAAGAATTCTGCAGACACAGGATAGTGAAACAAGACCTTCATGCCCTAATCGCACAATAGTGCATCAGCTCCATAGCTGTTGATGGCAAACAAAGTTTCCTGCTTTGACTGTCTACATAAGAGTCTCCCAGGGCCTGGTGCCAACACAGACCTTGGCAGAAGAGTGGCAATGCACAGAGCCTGCCAGGCACCTTCCTCGTGGTGCTGCCCTGTGTCCAGGGCCCAGGGTTGAAGAAGGAAAGACACAGCAGAAGAGGAAGATCAGCCAAGCCACTCACGGATTCCCAGGACAAAGGGAGCCACGAGGGAAAGCAAGGAGCAGTGGCTTTTCAGTGCCTGGTGAGCTCTTCTAAGGACTAAAATGAGGCTGGGGTGAAAGCTTTTAAGACTTGAGACACTCCCTGCCAGGCAGGAGCTTACCTGGCTTAAGGGGAGAAGAGAAAGCAGCTTCAGTGCCTGAATTCCACAACCGTCAAAGCATGCTTCCTTTTGAAAAGGGCAAAAAGCCTTAGCTTAAAATATTAATTCACATTAATTAGCATTCATTTCTATGTATTTCACATGCCCCTAAAATGATGAATAAATTAACTGAACTAATTAAATCAAATGCAAAAGTATCAAAGCCACTATTTGGCACATGAAGGAAAAGAAATGCAGCATTCACATATACATACATCCACATATGCACATACATGTACACATGTATACACATATACACATACACACATGTAAACACATGTACACACATATACACATATATACACATAAACACATGTACACACATATACACACATATACACACATATACACATAAACACATGTGCATCCACATACACACATACACACATATGCACATACATGCACACATGCACACAAAAATATGCCCACACAGACCTATACATACATGCATGTATACACATACACATCTATAAAAATATACACATGCATACAGACAAAAATACACTCACACACACATACATACATACAAATGTACACATACCTACATGTGCGAACATACATACACATGAATACACACATACCATCTCACTGTTACAAAACAAAAAAGCTAAAGGGTTACATGGCATGATAGACTAAGCAAAGGAAGAAATACATGAGCAAATGACAACATAGTAATCACCTGTCACATTCCTTGGTCTTTCTAAGCTTCAGTTTCTCAAGTATAAGAAACACAGTGTGGGGTTGAAGAGGTGACCTCAGCTATTAAGAGCACATACTGCTCCTGCGGTGGATCAAAGTTCAGTCCCCGGCACCTACATAAGGCTGAGGAGCATGCAGAAACAGACACTATGTAAGCCTCTGGCCATGTATCGACTATCTACGGGTGACATGCAAGTCTACATATAGCTTTAGTGAGATGAGGGAGATGAATAGTGTGGGAAAGCAGAAAGGGAAAACAGGAAACATCGATACCAGACAAGGCAGAGCGGCCACAGACTCTATCAAAGAACTTAGCCACCGGCTCCGGAAGAACTATGCAAATGAGGAAGGCTTAGAGACAGATGGGAAGGGAACCGGACTGCACAGGTGCAAGTCAGATGGTGTGGGATGTGCCTTCAGGGACCTGCAACCACGTCTGCTTTCCCTCTCCAAAGGAAACAGTCCTATTCAACTCTGTGAGGTTGTGCCAGCCAGAGAGAGGGGCCAAAGCTGGTCAGGATTAGTGTTTTCTCAAAAGTACTAAAGGGTTTGGATTTTTGTAAAATATAGTCACGAGACAATGTTAACTAAACTATTAGAGTTGAGGGGAGGAGAAGACAAAAAAAGAGAGGGAGGGGAAAATGAGTGAAAGAAATAAAAACATGAGACAGACAGACAGGCAGACAGACAGACACAGAGAGACAGAGACAGAGACACAGACACAGGGAGAGTCCATTTGGTATCCATGTGAGTCCGTTCTCAAGAATTCACTCCGGAAATAGCATTCGACTTTTCTGAAGTATCTTGTGTCCCTGCTGGACAGGGGTGAGTGAGACAACAGTGTAACTGGCCTTCTGAGAGGTTGCTGCCCATGCTTGCTGATGACAAACACTATACATCCCAGCATCAGAAAGCATGGCATCTTCCCTTCCCTAAAAGGATCCTGAGTGGGTTGGAGACCACCCTTCCTAGAAGCAGGAGTCTCACACTGGTGAGTCAGCCAAAGGTCAAACCCAGACCCAGCACACCAAGGACGGGATCCTCTCCATACTGGCTTGGATGTAAACTGCCCCCCATGGGTATTTGTGCTTGAACACTCCGTCACTGCTGATGGGAGAGTTTGGGATGGTTATGCAACCTTTGGGAGGTGAGTTTAATTGGAGGAAATGCTTTGAGGTTTATAATTCAGACCTGCCTCTCTTCTCATGGTGTTGGCTGTCCCCATGTCTTCCCCCACCATGATGGACTATCATCTCTCTTCAGACTATGAACCAAAGTAAGTCTTTCCTTAAGTGGCTTTGCCAGGCGCTATCCTGTAGTGGGATATTCTCCCTGCTACATTTACAATAAAGCTCGGTCATTGGACAGTATGAAGGGTAGGCGGAGCAAGGAAGGGGAGGAGGGAGAAGGAGGCGGAGGAGAGAAGATGGCTTCGGATATACGTGTGTCTCTAATAGGCTAAGGTAGTTATAACATCTAGGTTAGATAATTGGGCAACAATTCTAATTATAAGGGCATCTTGTTAACTGAGCATTTCCAAACATATAAATCTATTGGAAGATCTTTAAGCATTAAGAGTCTTTATTCTACCGGGTTCCACAGGCATAGTGGAATGGTCTGGGCTCAGCTGAACATTGTGGCAGAGCCATCCATCACGCTGGCATCTCATGGGTGCCAGGGCCTGCACATCTACCTAGCTGGAGCCCCAGTGAGAGCCGAGGAGCAGCGGGAACATGGCGGCTGCCTGGGAACAAGTCGGACAGTGCACCGTTTTCTAAATATCTCCCTCTACACTGTCCAACGATAGCAGAAGAGAAGAGACTACTGTAGCCACCTGACTCTGTCTCCAGACCCTGGCCCAGAGCCCCACACACCGTGCAATGGAAACACTGTTGGTCTGGATAAATACCCATTCAATGGAGATTCCTTTGGAGAATTGGCCTGTTTTCTGTAAAGCATTTATTTTCAGTTCTCTTTGTTTATCTCCATCAATCCTTGCCCCACCTCCTGCTCCCCAGGTCCCTAACCCCAGTGTCCATGAAGCACAGATGTTAAGAATCATTTCCAGAGCCACATGGCAGGAAACAAGTTTGTCCTTCACCCCTGTTTTCCAGGGAGGGTAGAAGGACGGAGCAGGGAGAAGAAAAGAAAGCCAATTTGGAATGCAATTTTGAAAAAAAAATTAAAGAATAAAAGGAAGAAAAAAAATAGGCCCTTAGTAAGCTGGAAGATACAGTGTCTCCATGCATAAGTAAAATACAGGCTGGTTAGAGAGGAAAAAAGAGAACTCCGAAGCAGGTGGGCAGAAAGGAAGAAGTCTTTGTGGAGTGTCCTTCAAACCCAAAGGAGCGCTGTCTGTCCTCTGCTGGTTTGCTGCTTGAGAAAGGGTCTCATTTAATTCAAGAGGCTGACTTCAGATTCACTAGGAAGCTGAGGATGACCTGGAACTTCTTATCCTCCTGCCTTCACCTCCTCACTGCTAGAATTACAGGCCTATGTGACCACACCAGATTTTATGCTGTGCTGGAGATTGAACCCAGGACTTCATGCATGCAGAACAAGCACTGTACCAACTGAGCCACACACTTTGCCCAACATTTTTAAACTTTTTTTTTAAGGTGTGTGTGTGTTTGTGTGTGTGTGTGCTTGTGCATGTGTGTGCTCACATGAATGTATGCCACATGTTTACTGGTCAGAAGGAGGCGTTAGAACCCCTGAAACAAGTTATGGTGGGCACTTGGAACTGAACTTGGAGCCTCTAAAAGAGCAGCAAGTACCCTTAAGCACTGAGCCATCTCTCCAGTCCTTGCCCTGAAACTGGATTAACAGGCCATCTCCGTAGATTCTCCGTGTCTCCAGGCTCTGAAACAATACACAAATACTTTGCGAATCGTTTGAGGCGCCTGGCTGCTTTGACACGGTGGACAGCAGCACCTTGCGAGGCAGATCGCTCTCTCATTTAGATTTAGTTCACCATGAAATGACTTCGTGCGTCAACAGTTTGCTGGATACCGGGTGAAGACACTGCAGTCGCCATTGGTGGGAAAGGTGGGTAAGAGAATGAAGGACGTTTGACGTGCCGCAGAAGCTCTACTTAAAACATCTTTGTGAAAAGCAGTTGATTGCATAGGCCCTGAGCCAGGACAGCTGTGCTCAAGCCATCAGACCCCGTATCCCCTTTCAAGGCAGGGCTCCTTGTTTCTGTCAGCAAACCACATGCTTCTTAGCATCTCTGAAGAAATGTCAAGTCAATAAGCAACCTAAGGGCTGCTGACCAATCAGATGTGGTTCTAGAAAAGACTGAACCCTGTTGCCGGTCTTGGAACACTAAAGACTTGGAAGGCTTCCAGCAATCACCAACACCCCACCCCACAGCCTAGCAAGGTACAGCTTGACCCATCTTCCAGTTAATCCAACAAAATGTTCTTTTTAAGTTGTGTTCACTTTTTATTCATGTGTACGTATGTGTGCCTGTTTGTCTGTATGTGCACCAAGTATACATAATACATGTGGAGATCAGAATACAGGTACATGATACATGTGTCAGATCTCTAGGAACTAGAATTCCAGGTGGTTTTAGCCACTAGCTAAAAGCATTTGAAACCAAGCCCGAGTTTCTACAAGAGCAGAATGTCTTTTACCGGAAGAGCCATCTCTCTAGCCCCAATCCAAACATGTTTTGAGACCCCTTGGGACAGTACAAACAGATCATGGGTTTGACCAGTTCGATCCATGCTTGGTATTACCTTTGAAAGTGATTTTCAACTACCAAAACCATCCCTTTATCTGCGCTGCCCTGTGCAGCTTTGAGAATGCCTCACACCACTGTTCCAGTAGCAGACCACGAAACCCTTCCGAGTTAGGCCAAGCTAGTGTTTTTATCCTTGTCTGCCATTGAGAGGGAGGAAGCTAGGTGAGCACTGAGCACCTTCACCTTGAGGACACCCTACGATGTGGGAAAGCCAAATTTAAATCCCACGAGGTCTGGCTTTAACTCACATCCTCTCTCCTTTCTCACCGGGAGCTTCCCACCTTTATCACTTCCACCTACGGCTTCCTGCTATCTCCTCCACCACCTGGTAACACTTCACAGTTCCTGCTCCAAAAGAAAAAAAAAAAAGTGCTTAACTTCTAACATTGACAATAAAGGTATTTCTGATGTTATCGGATTCCCACGTTGAAAACAGCGTTGGGGTTTTGTCTTATCTTCCCAAATGGGTTCAATCCTTTTGGCAAATATTTATTAGACTTTTTCAAGCACTGTGTAAGGTGCTGATGTTGGGGGACACAGAAATAAGTGAGATGGCTTCCTGCCTTCATGGCTCCCTCGGTCTAGAGGGGACATCAGCAAGCCTTTTGCTATATCTCAAGTTTGAAGGTCAGACTGTCTCTGTCAGGACTGGCCAACTCTATTATAAGGTGAATGTGGCACAAATATTATGTAAATGAATGAATGTCACTATGTAGTAATACAGCTTTCTTTATAAAATTATTAAACACAACCAAAAAAAATTTAAAAAGCCAACAGAAACTCTTTAGGCCGTGATGGCTCACTCCTTTAGTCTCAGTACTTGGGAGGCAGAGGCAGGTGGGTCTCTGAGTTTGAGGCCAGCCTGGTCTACAACTAGGGCTACAGAAAAGTAAACAAAACTCTCACAAAACAAAACAAACAAAACAAAAAATGTTAGCATGACTTGACTTACAGTAATTGGTCCACTAATCTAGAAGCAGAAAAAGTGGAAAAAGAATTCAACACTAAGGCCATTTGCTAAATGCTTTGGTACTTGTCAGGCACATTGGTAACATGGCATCTTCCTGCTTCTCTGTGGCTGAAAAAGACACACACTTACATATATACATACACACACGCACACACACACACACACACACACACACACACACACACGCACACACGAAACAGCCCTGAGCCTCTGTGACCTGAGTGTAGGATGTTGGCAGAGAAAGAATGTGTACATGAGTAAAGAGTTCAGAATTGAATGAGAGAAACTGAGCAACACTGCAGCTTCAACTAGGACCTTCACCACAGCCCGTGAAAACTCTGGAACTGTGATGCACCCTAGGAGAGATAGATTGTCCAAAAAGATGGGGGTTGTATTTTTCCACACTAGTCAGTCCAGATCTTGAGGAGTAAGTGCTATGAGTACCTGTAGAGTGGTACCATAGCCATGATTCTGCCTGTGTGACAAACCACAGCACCCACGACAGCAAGCCCTCAAAAGCGCTTTGAAAGGTGAATATGAATTATCTCCTGAGTGAGGAAGGTTGAGGTGAAATACTCAGAGCGAATGCATTCTGCTGTGAAATATCCTGGGGACCAAGGATTCATAGACAAACAAGTAGCTCAGGATAAAGTATTCCAGGGCTTCCTCTGGGCCTGCTGTAAGTCGTTTGTTTCTCCTATCTTGATCTCGGACCCTGAGCAAAGATACTTTGAAGGTTTGGAAGCAGAAGTAGATATGCTCAGGGAGGGAAATGGTGGGTGAGTGGGAATGGGGAGGGGTTGGTTCATAGAGTTCAGGGGCTGATGGGTAGAGTGAAGGGGTTGATGGGTAGAGTTCAAGGGCTGATGGGTAGAGTGAAGGGGTTGATGGGTACAGTGCAGGGGCTGATGGGTAGAGTGAAGGGGTTGATGGGTAGAGTTCAAGGGCTGATGGGTATAGTGAAGGGGTTGATGGGTACAGTGCAGGGGCTGATGGGTAGAGTGAAGGGGTTGATGGGTAGAGTTCAGGGCTGATGGGTAGAGTGAAGGGGTTGATGGGTAGAGTTCAGGGACTGATGGGTAGAGTGAAGGGGTTGATGGGTAGAGTTCAAGGGCTGATGGGTAGAGTGAAGGGGTTGATGGGTATAGTGCAGGGGCTGATGGGTAGAGTGAAGGGGTTGATGGGTATAGTGCAGGGGCTGATGGGTAGAGTGAAGGGGTTGATGGGTAGTGTTCAGGGACTGATGGGTAGAGCGAAGGGGTTGATGGGTAGAGTTCAAGGGCTGATGGATATAGTGAAGGGGTTGATGGGTACAGTGCAGGGGCTGATGGGTGGAATGGGAGAGTTAATAGTTGATAGTTGATGTTGAGGGACTGATGGGTGAGGTGATAGTGCTTGGGTTGAGATGGTGGACTATGATAAGTCAGTGGATGCATGGGAGGTTAATGGAGGGGTTGATGTGTGGTAAATGAATGAGTGGATAGGCTTGTGAACACACTATTATTCACTCAGTCTCTCGCGCTCCTCAGCTTCCTGTGAAAGATCTAACTTTCCTCAGAAATAGCAACAAGGAATCCACTTTATCTTTAGACAGCTTTTTCTGAGTGCACTGGACTGGGAGTGGGTAAAGCTCACAGTGGGGATGTGACCTGCTGACTCTCATTTGCCATACACTCTGTTGGTTAGTTTTGATGGCCAACATGACTGGATGAGAGTCACTTAGGAAACACATTCATGGGTATGCCCGTGAAGATCTTTCTGGAAAAATTTACCCAAGAAGGAGAAACCTAGCTGAATGCAGATGGTACCGCCTGCAGGTGGCATCCTACAAGGAATGAGAAGAGAACAGTGAGCTGAACACTCAAACCCATCTCTCTCTGCTTCCTGATTGTGGACACAACGTGTCCAGCTGTCTCAAGCTCCCACAGGCATGCCTTTCCAACTTCAGTGGGTTATACCTTCAAACTGTGAGCCAAAGCAAACCTTCCCTTCCTCAAGCTGCTTCTGTCAGGCATTTGGTCATAGCAACAGAAAAGTCTTTAGTATGCACACTTAATGTTTTGCTATTCAGTCTGATACCTTCTTTTCAAAAGGCTGAGAAGGCAGGGATTATGCCTTCAAGCATTTCCTAAAGCTCTCTAACAAAACAAAACAAAAATAGATGTAGGATCTTAAGGAAGTGATCCCACACAGCTCCAGGAAGATAATGCATGAAGGACACAGAGACCAGAAGTAGAAACAGCTTGGTGAAACAATTGCCACTCAAGGTAATTAAAGTTTACCAAACCTGATGGGGTAACTCTGGAAAGTTTCACAAAAGACAAGCTTCAAGAATCACCATAGCTGTGGGATGGGAGTGGGGGTGGGGGTGGGGGTGGGGGTGGGGGTGGGGGTGGGGGTGGGGGTGGGGGTGGGGGTGGGAGGTCCTTCATGGTAGAAGTCATGAACTCCAGCCAAGTACCTTCCAACATGCTACAATGGTACATGGAAAAGCAACAAGATGCAAGAACTGGCAGTTGTAACCTCCAATGGAATCTAACTGTTCAGGTAACAAGGGTCCCATCCCTTGAAGCTTGCTCATTGGGATGGAACTCCTGACAGAAAGATGGGTTCAACTCATGGTTTCAGTGGGTGCAGCCCATCATGACAGGAACAATGTGAAGAAGCAGAGTAGTCCACATCATGGCGGCCAAGCAGAGAAACAGGAATACAGGAAGTGGAAGTGGTGAGGCAAGACGGTGTACAAGACCCACCCTGAGACCTACTTCCTCTAACTAAGCCGCATCTACTGTAAATGCTTTCACCAGTTGAGCACCAAATGCTCAGCACATGAGCCTGTTGAAGGGAATTCATATTCAAACTGTAACAATGCTACAGATGAACGAGTGAATTGGTGAATCACTACTGGGCGTGAGGTAGAAACAGAGGGCCTCAGACAGGAAATGACGCACCCTGAGGTAGAAACAGAGGGCCTCAGACAGGAAATGACGCACTCTGAGGTGAACCATCGAGCCTCAGGCAAGAAATGCCGCGTTCTAAGAATACCTCTGCATCCCTGAGGCAGGCCTTCACAGCTGTCCATCTACTGCCCTCCTTCATGGTTGCTGCAGTGGTGAGGACCCTAGGGATTAGGATGCCTCCAGAAATGTCATGCTGGAGTGAAGATGGACTACCCCTAGAAGCCCCTGAAGTCGGAAGAAAGACGTACATCCCTATACATATGTCCTGGCTTTTATATCTTTTTATATCTTATGACCTAACCTTATAGCACATGGGGACTGAGAATTTTTCTCCAGTTTTAGCCAAAAATTTCCATTTCTCTGTATATCACTGCATTTCCTCTTAATTCAAGCAAATGTTTAGACCAGTGCCAAGCTCTATGGCCAGGGGCTCCTGTAACACTACCAGCTGAGAATTATTTAATGTTTTGAAAGTGCTATAAAAGAGTCAGTTTGCTCCATAATTGCACCAGCAACAATCCTCACAATAAGTCTATGTACTTAATAACGTGTTAGAGTTTGTGACAATAACAGGATGTTAGCTGGCAAAGGGTTCAACTAGGGAACGATGTACGTGTGCCTCATTGCTGCTCCCACAGCTGGATCCATATCTGAACTCATTTGAGGATGACTCTCCATCCTACTTTTCCATGTGACCCTGCCCATGTTGTCCCTTTGATGCTGAACGCTGTGAGTATGAGTTGTCACTGTTGGTCACATGGCTGTCATCCATGTTTCCTCTTTTCATTAGAAACGACTTGCAGTCCCATAAGCCTTTGCAATTTTCAAAACATTGAACCCTTATAGATATAATCATGTGGTCTTTGTGAAAATCCTAGCAGATAGTCACATGGAGGTATTATCATGGTTGCAACCCTAAAATCTAGAATAAATGAAAGTCCACAAAGTATTGTGTTAAGCAGAGGACACCATTATTGTAAAGTTAAGGAGAGGGCCACGCATTCAAGAATATTTCTATGGCACAAAATTAGATGGAAGGGTTCAAAACAAATGTGGGCAGCTGATACAGTATGATATAGATTTACCCCCTCTCCCAATCTTGCAAAAATAAGCATTTGTCTCATTTTCTAATTGCACAGTCATAAGTGATGATTAAAAAAAAGCAAGATTCCACTAAAAATGTTCCATCCTCATCTCAGAGTGCCATACACACAAAACAAATTCTGGTTAGATAAAAACATACACACATTCCTAAATGTAAAAGAGAAGACAGAAAATGCTGACGGGAGTGTAAGGTGATGCCTTTGTGTTGGAGGGGATGCACAGCCTTTAGAGCACAGCATGGAGCCATCCCTTGGGTAGGCCTATTTTCTAGACATTCTGTGCAGCTAAGCATAATACAGAGTTTTTTAAAAATTGATTTGAGGTTTACTGTGTGAGAAGCACATTATAAGCTAATGGCCAAAGTATATTTTAAATAGCTACTATAAGCTGATTTTTTAGAGTGAACAATTCAATATAAAAATGAGCCAGTAAGACAAATTAGTAATTGACAATAGAAGAAATATAAATGAAAATAAGACATCTGGATTCACCAGTGAAAAAGGAAACTCAAGAAAGGAGTCAACAATAAACCGCAACCTTAGCAGACTTCCAAAACGGAAAAGCACCGGTAACATTTATTTTTGGTGAGAGTTTATAAAAATGAGTGTCCTCACTTGCCGGAAGTGGAGGGCATCCGTACAACTTTGTGCGAGATCATTTAGTCCTATTTACCAAGATGGCATTTGAGGATTCAGCAATTTTAGCAGCTGTAATTCTGAAAATCTGTCCTAAAATGATGTGCTGATGTGCACAGAGACAGCCATGCACATATGTGAGTGTGTGTGTGAATGTATATGAGTGTGTGCGCACGTGTGTGCACATGTGTGTCCATGTTTGTGCAGGTGTGAGTTGTGTGCATATGTGTGTACATGTGAATGTGTGCACATGTGAGTGTGTGCATATGTGAGTGTACATGTGTGAGTGTGTGCACGTGTGTGTGCACACGTGTGAATGTGTGCGCATGTGAGTGTGTGTGCATGTGTGGGTGTACATGTGTGAGTGTGTGCACGTGTATATGCACATGTGAATGTGTGCATGTGTGAGGTGTGTGTGCATACATGCCCATGATAATTGGATATTATATGTACAATAAAAATGAAAGGATAAAAACAAGTAGAAATGACCCAACTGCCTGAAACTATGAATACAGTATTAGTGGCCATCCTGCAGTCATTCACATGAGTATCTGCTGTAACTGGGACAAAGTCCAGGTTATATTTTTAGAGTGAACAAGAGTGAACAAAATGAGATCTAAAAACATCTCTAACTCTATTCCACTTGTCTAAAAGATATATGGATTTGTTTTTTGTTTTCCCATTTTTTAATTTACGTGGAGAAAATTCTAGAAGTCTATCCTCCAAGGTTTTTTTTCCTTAGGAGTGGAGATATTGATAGGAGAACTCTGTTCTTTTATTTTCTATGACTTTTTTTTTTTTTTTACAGAAACATGCATACTTTTATGGTTTCAAGAATAATGATTCTGTGGTGGCAAGATACCTCAGTGGGTATTCAAAAGCAACTTAGGGAGAAAAGGGTTTATTTGGCTTACACTTCTGGCTCGCAATCTATCATTGAGGAAAGTTGAGGTAGAAATGCAAACAGTAGCTTGAAGCAGAAACCATAGAAGAATGATGCTTGTTGGTTCACATTTTGGGTTTCTTGGACTCAAATTTACTGATTTTTTTTTTTTAATTTTATATATTTATTCACTTTACATCCCAATATCAGCTCCCAGTCTCCCCCCAGTACCCACTCACACAGATCCTCTCCCCTCTATTCCTCCCTTCTCCTTTGATAAAGGGGATGCCCCTCTGGATACAACCCTCCCCCACTACCCCCTCCCCTGTGCACATCCTCTCCCACTGAGACCAGACATGGTGGCCCAGTTAGGGAACAGGATCCATAAACAGGCAATAGATTCAAGAATATCCCCACCCCCCCCCACCCAGTTGTTTGGGACCCGTATGAAGACCAAGCTGTACATCTACTACATATACATGTGGGGGTGCTAAGTCCAGTCCATGCTTGCTCTTTGGTTGGAGGTTCAGTCTCTGGGTGCCTCCAGGGGTCTAGGTTAGCTGATTCTGTTAGTCTTCCTGTGAAGTCCCTATGCCTTCCGGGCCCTACAGTCTGTCCTCCAACTCTTCCACAAGAGTCCCCAATGTCTGCATCTGTTTCAGTCAGCTTCTGGGTGGAGCCTCTCAGAGGACAGTTATGCTAGGCTCCTGTCTGCAAGCATAACAGAGTATCATAGTTTCAGGGATTGGTTCTTGCCATGGGATGGGTCTCAATTTGGGGCAGTCATTGGCTGGTCATACTTTGCTCTATCTTTGTCCCTGAACATCTTGTAGGCAGAACACGTTTTGGGTTGAAGGTTTTGTGGGTGAGTTGCTGTCCTTATCCCCTCACTGGGAGTCATGCCTGGCTACAGGACTCATATCCCCTGCTGCTAGGAATCTCACCTAGAGTTGCCCCATCGACACCCTAGGGCCTCCCCTCATCCCAGGTCTCTGGCACATCCTAGATGTTGCCCCCCACCCATCACTGATTTATATTCTCTTTAACCTCCTATTCCTGCCCTCCCCTAGCTCCCTCCCCATCCCCTCTCCCATCCAGTTTCCTCCTTTCATTCACCTCTGATATTTATTTTATTTCCCCTTCCGAGGAAGATTCAACCATCCTCCCTTTGGCCCTCACTATTTGGCTTCTTTATGTCTGTAGATTATAGCATGGTTATCCTGTACTTATGGGTAATATCCATTTATAAGTGAATACATACCCTGTATGTCCTTTGGGTCTGGGTTACCTCACTCAGGATGATATTTTCTAGTTCCCTCAATTACCTGCAAAACTCATGATGTCTTTGTTTTTCGTAGCTGAATAGTATTCCATTGTGTAGATGTACCACATTTTCTTTATCCATTCTTCATTTGAGGGACAGCTAGGTTGTTTCCAGTTTCTGGCTGTTACAAACAAAGCTGCTATGAACATAGTTGAGCAAGTGTCCTTGTGGGATGATAAAGCATCTTTTGGGTATATGAGGTAGAACTATTCCTGGTTTTCTGAGAAACCACCAAACTGATTTCCAGAGTGGTTGTACAAGTTTGCACTCCCACCAGCAATGAAGGGAGTGTTCCCTTGCTCTACATCCTTGACAGCATGTGCTATCCCTTGAGTTTTTGATCTTAGCCATTCTGCATTCTGGGTTTTTTGTTTGTTTTGTTTTTTTGATTTTTGAGACAGGCTTTCTCTGTATAGCCCTGGCTGTCCTGGAACTCACTCTGTAGATCAGGCTGGCCTCGAACTCAGAAATCCTCCTGCCTCTGCCTCCCAAGTGCTGGGATTAAAGGTGTGTGCCACCACTGCCTGGAGATCTTAGCCATTCTGTTGGGTGTAAGGTAGAATCTCAGAGTTGTTTTGATTTGCATTTCCCTGATGACTAAGGACATTGAACATTTCTTTAAGTGTTTCCTTGCCATTTGAGATTTCTCTATGAGACTTGTGTTTAGCTCTGTACCCCATTTTTAAATTAGGTTATATGGGTTGTTGGTGTCTAACTTCTTGAGTTCTTTATGTAATTTGTAATTAGCCCTATGTCCAATCTAGGGTTGATGAAAGTCTCTCCCCAATCTCAAAGCTCTAATTTTGTCCTATTGACAGTGTCCTTTGACTTACAGTTTTTCGGTTTCACAAGGTTTCATTTATTAATTGTTGATCTTAGTGCTTGAGCCATTTGGTGTTCTGTTCAGGACGTTGTCTCTTGTACCAATGAGTTCAAGGCTATTCGGCTAATTTTCTTATATCACTCAGAATCATCTGCCTAAGGAGTGGACCACCCACAGTAGGTCAGGTCTTCCTTTACCAATTAACCATCAAGACAGTCCCACACAGCCATGCCCACAGGTCAACATGGTAAAGACAATTAGAGTAGAGACTCTATCCTTAGGTGAGGCTGAGCTGTGTCAAGTTGACAGTTAATGTTAACTAGGACAATGAACAAAAAAATTTGCTGTGCAAGCATGCACCAGGACCTACATTCAGATCCCCAGGACTTACATCAAAATCAAGAGTGGCTATATATGCCTGTCACATATATTAGCCCTGTGACAGGGGGACAATGTAACAAAACTTCTGGGCTGGATGGTCTAGCTGAAAGATAGCAAGCTCCAGGTTTGGTGAGAAATCTTATCTGTGGTGTGAAATAGAAAAAAAAAAAAAAACAAAACAAAACAAAAAAAATCCACACTACACCATCTGTGCACCGGTGGGCTGGCCGGCCTGTTGTCTTCTGAACAGACCCTCCGTCTCAGAGCTCCAAAATCCCTCCACCCAGCTCGTTAAGTTCCCATGGCAGGCCGCTACCATGCTAGCCCCATGCTTCCAAATTCCCGTGGCTGTCTGGGATGCCCCTCCACTGTACCTTTTCTCCGGAACTCAGGTGAGTTCCACACATCTTAGTTTAGAATACCACACAATCTTAGTTTAGAATCGAAAGGCAACACAATCACTGGGCGCAGCAACTAGCATCCTAACGTTGTAAGCTATTTAAGTTACAAATCCTCTGGTAGTGGATCTTAACGGATCCATCACCTGAACTGGGGGTCTCTGCTACCTACGTTTTTTATCTCCATTATCTCCCATCCACCACCAAGTCTCCTCTCCTCTTCTGCCATCCGGTTCTCTGACCCAGAAGCCCCGCCTACTCGCCCAGTGATTGGTTCTTTGAAATCTTTATTCATTAGGGGAAGATTCACATGAAGTCACCTGAATAGTGATTCACTCCTTGTACCTGGCAGTTTCTCTTGGAGAAGCAGAGTTAGCTTCAAAACACAAACAGCACCAGGGCTATCCACAGCATCTATTGAAGACCCCCAAACTCGGGAGACCCTTCCTCAAGTCTCAGGAAATCACGACCACCCCAAAAATCACAAGAAACCATACCTAGATGGAATCAGCAGAGGTTTATTGGGGAGAGTTGGCCAGCCAATGGTCAAAACTGCTCTTCCACACAGGAACAGACTTTTGACAAAAGGTCCTCAAGCTGAGAGGTTTTTTTTATAGCATGGGGTGGGGAAAGGAAGGCATTTTCACGTGGTTACACATGATTGGTTGCATTTTTGCATGGTTACACATGATTGGTTGTTTTACAGATTTTGAACATAACACTGGGAAGACCAAGGGAGAAAGGAGTAACCAAGAACAGTGGAACATTCCAGAGGAATCCAGCCCAAATGATCCAGAGTCGTGAAAA
Source organism: Arvicanthis niloticus (assembly GCF_011762505.2). NCBI lineage: Eukaryota > Metazoa > Chordata > Mammalia > Rodentia > Muridae > Arvicanthis > Arvicanthis niloticus. The sequence continues at coordinate 36,113,320 of NC_047678.1, read as the reverse complement.
TCACTCTGCACACTCATTCCTCTCAAGAATGTAGCTTTACCATGTCACTGTGCCCCTGTCATTTACCAACTATTTCAGATTAACTATTTTTTTCCCTGAGGCTTGAGGAATGTTAATCTAGCAAGTGTCCTCTGATTCAGGGATAATGTCCTCTACCTGGAATGTGTCCCGGGGCAGTGAAGACCTGAAATCTTATTTTCAGTTCTGCATTCTGGAACTTGCGCTCTTTCTGCTCAGGTCTAAGGGCAAAGAAAAAGTCTACACATATTTCATAAAATGGTCTTATAATTTTTCACTCTACACTATCTCAAAAAGATAAGGCAAAGAATGATAGAACAGGATACCCAATGTCTTCCTCTGGCCTCCTCATGCACAGGCACAAGCAAGCACACCTTCACACACACACACACACACACACACACACACACACACACACTCACACGTGCACTCACAACACCAGCCTACTCAACAGGAGCATAGTATCCTGAATGGAAACTAGGACTTACTGGCCTGTTTGGAGAAAAATAGGTGGTAACCTTAATTTGTAGCATTCCCCTCCCCCCCCCCAGGAATATTTCTATATTCCCAGCATGTTTAATTTCCGATGATCACACTATTCTTGAATATTTAACACCATAGATGTTTACATTCATGTGTATCATCGTTGCAAAAAAATGTAAGAGAACAGCTTAAGGGGGAAGACTTATTTCAGCAGATCTCAGAGCAGCATCCTGAGAGGGACTGTGCAGCAGGTCTCCAATCTCCCCACCTGGAGATGTGATTTTGTACACACTGAAAGCCCACCCAGACTCCCTCTGTGCGTTATTTGCAGAAGACAGTTGCCTGGGGACTGTGGGACTTGAAGTGGTTCAGGATTCCTTCCTGGCAGAGTTTTCTGCGAATGACTTACTTCCTAAGGTTAAAGAGGATAACTGTGTAATATTATAAGGAGACCAGAGGAGCCTAGAAAGGCTTGAGAACTGGACAGTGCCATTCCCTAGGCAGATGGTTCTGGCTGGTATAAGAAAATTAGCTGAATAGCCTTGAACTCATTGGTATAGGTGGACAGAGAGAAGGGTGTACAGAGAGCAAAGCTGAGAATGGTTCTCCAGAACAGAATCACTTTACACTGCAAGGGTGCCTCCCTCCTTTTCCCTCTTTTCTTCCTTCTCTCCATCCCTGTCTTTCCTGTGTCAGGAGTGTTCATGTGAGTGTGAGTGTAGCCGCCTGCAGCCATGGATAACTGGGTTCACCTGAAAGATGGGCTGGGAATGAAAGAGGGATGGAGGGGCGAGAAAAGATGTAGCCAAGACAAGTATTCTGATCAAGGCTTGAAGTTTAATGTTCAGCTCTCAATAAAAAGGAGAAGCCCCACCTCCACCACTGAACCCCTTCTTGCTTCAGCCAGCGTGGGTGAGGGGAACCCGTCCTTAATCACAGCCAGAGGAGTCTCAAGGCAAACTCAGCAGGCAGTCTATTCTTCTCAGTTCCTGTAGCAGGCTGTAAGTGCACCCCCTGGGTCCTATTGTTTGGTCTACTGTGGTGAATAAGATCTTTCAGGCCTGCTCATGGCAGGGGGAAGGGCACATGTGAGTGTGAGTGTTTGTGTGTGTGTGTGTGTGTGTGTGTGTGTGTGTGTGTGTGTGTGTGTGTAGGGGAGGTGAAGGTGTGCTTGCTGTGCCTGTATATGAAGAGACCAGAGGAAGACATTGGGTATCTTGTTTTATCGCTCTCTGCCTTATCCCTTTGAGGCAAGGAATGGGGATATAGCCCATCTGGGTAGGAAAGGAGTGGCAACCAGCACACAACAGAGAGGTGAATGTGCTTTTCAGCTTACTCTCTCCTTTTTATTAGGACAGGCAGTTCGGGTGGATCTTTCCATCTCAACTAAGCTGATCTAGAAAATCCCTCACAGCTCGTCTAGGGGCTTGTCTCCTTGCTCATTCCAGATCTGTCAAATTGATACTCTGCACTAACCACTGAGCACCCAGTCATACCTGTTTTCAAACTGATGTTGAAGGAGACAATTGCAAAGTTCCAGATGACAAAGTCAAGTCAAAAACTGTTGCAGTGCAGGCTGGCGATTAAGTTCAATGGTACAGCTCTTGTCTAGCACATGGAAGACTTTGGGTCCAATCCCTAGCACCTCAGAAATAAAGAGCCGTTCCCAGCTTTGCTTCCGGTATACCCTTCTCTCTATTCACTGCCCAGCTCTCAAGGATTCCTAGGCTCCCCTGGTATCCTTACAGCATTGAACAGCTTTCCCCTTCAACCCTAGGAACAGTCTCCTGTCTTCTGCAGAGTGCACGGAGGGAAATGGGTGGACTTTCAGTGTACACATAATCACTTCTCCAGGTGGGGAAATGGGAGACCTTTTGCCCTGTATTGTGGCACCTGGCAGTTCAAAAAGTCAGGAATGAGGAACACCACTGCCCCAGTTCTACCAGATGCCAGAGATAAAGCAACCTTGTAAGTTTGTCAGAACACTGCAATAATCAAGCCTACTTCTGACACCTCCAGTGACTATGTAACCTGCCTCCATAGGTACTTAGATGAAGCTTACGGCCACCTGGGCTCAGAATATCAAGGTTCTAGTTACTCGGAGTATGATCCAAAAGCAGGAAGGGATTCATCACCTCATAGGAGGATTGGATCCCACAAAGGGAATGGTCTTTAAAAGTATCAGACCAGGATCAGAGTCCCAGTAGCCTGGGAAGCATAGGTAAGGGAAATTAAGCATGGGGCCCAGTAAACAGGCATACTGCATTTGGCCCATGGAGAGAGGCTTCCTGGAACAGATGAACCTAAAAGAACATTGACAGGTACACAAAGTCCAACCCACCGGTACTGATTAACATGCACATAAAGTTTAGCCAATCAGTATTGAGAGCAAGGGCATAGGTGACATGTATAAGATTCTTGCTCTTAAGAATGGCTGTGGACCCAGTCATGGTTTCATCAGAGAAGCCCCGAAGCCTTCACTCAAAAATCCAAGAAAACCAAATAGCAGTTTACTGAATACATCTTCAGAGAATCTCTCTGGAGTTCTGAATACCCAGACTCTAGAGGAGAGAATATGCCACTATGTCCCGTGGCTTCATAAAGCCCATCCAACATGGCTCCCACTCTTTCCTCTCTTCTCTCTCTCCAGCTGCCGTCCATCCACCTCCTAGCAGACTCCTAGAGAGAGTCAGGACTACCACAGGGGATTCACCTCAAGGTGCTAATTGGGGTAATGAGTTATCAGATAATCCAGCTGTGGCTTTATGTGCTCCTTTAAGGCCTTAATTCAACCTGAAAGGGTGATTAAGGAAAGAGCTGTCAGGGCAGAACCAAGCCCTTCGGTGGATCTGAGGATCTTTCAGGTTGTGTCTCCAAGGAACAACATTGTACCTCTGTTATACTCCAGTACCTTGAGGTCACAGGTTAGCAAACCTTCTCTGCAAAGAGCCAGACAGCAAATATTTTAGACCTTGTGGGTCATATGTTCTCTGTTGCAGATACTTGGGGATGCTATTGCAGCTCAAAATTAGCCATAAACAAAGCATCATTGGATGGGAGAGTGAGCGGAGTCTGGATGCGTTCCCGTCTACCACAGCCACAAAAACAGTTGGCAGACCCATGGCTTACTGACCCTAGCTCCATGAGTAATCATAGACCGTGTAAATAGGCAGCCTTGGTGGATAGTACCAACTTAGAAAAGGACAAGTGAATCATAGGCAGAGTCATAGTGACCTGTCCCCTGAACCTTCACCCAGTCAATACCCTGTTCTGGAAGATATCTGTACTCCCCCTGAACACCTACAATCCTGTGTCATCCCCTTCCCCACATCCTGACTCTTTGTGTTTATAACCCCTGTGTGAAAATGTAAAAATTATGATTTGATTAAAAAAATCAGAAAAAAAGAAGGAAAAAAAAAAAAAAGAAACCACAGTTCACTTATGTAAAATTTTAAAGTTATTCCTTGAAATCCCCACAAGAAGGATTATCAGTAGTGGATGTGACCAAGCCCAGGAAGGGCAGGACTCATGGTCATCAGGCTCTGTAACAATGACTTCACCCTGTCACTCTCACAAATACATGGCAAAATCAGGAGAGATGGCTTGGCAGTTAAGAGCGATGGACTCAATTCCCAGCACCCACATGGCAGCTCCAAACCAACTGTAACTCCAGTTCCAGGGCATCTCACACCATCTTCTGGCCTCACAGGTACCAGGCAAGCATGTGAAGCACAGACATACATATAAGCAAAAAGCACATAGACATAAAATAAAATTAATTTTAAAAGACCACAAATACCTTGCAAAAGCAGCGTGAGGAAAGGTGTACTTTGACACACGGTTGGAGAGCACAGCCCATCATGGCAGGGAAGTCATGGCAACAGGAGCTTGGGGCATCTGGTCACAGTGTTTCTGTGGTCAGGAAGGAGAGAAAAATAAATGTTGCTGCTCAGTGCACTTCCCCTTGTATTGCAGTCTAGGACCCACAGGCTGGGTGAGTCTTCCCACCACCACTCTTCAGAGATATGTGCAGACGTTTGTTTCAATGATGACTCTAAATCCCATCAAGCTGACAACCAAGATGACCCATCACAGTCCCTCCCATGATATCTCATGTCTTGCTGGTTTTTGAAAGGCAACCACATATATGACTTCACCCATAATTCATCAGTTTGTGCTATCATTTGGGGGAACATGGTGTAGCTCAGTGCTTGAGAAAGGTCTTGGGGTCCCAGAGACACACTAGCAAATGTTGCATTGATCCAACTAGGCTAGGGTACAACAGCAGAGTCCCTTGTGCCTCTATATAACTTGCATTATACATTCCATACCATCTTTGGGTAGCTGGCTCTGATCTACACAGGGATCCAGGGATCCAAGCTGATGGTGGCACCAGCACATGGACCAACTTAAGGCACCACAGTAAGAAAGGAGGAAATGTTCCTAGTAGTGACACATTACCCTCCCTCTCCCATGGTCCAGAGGTAGTCACATGACCACATCTCACCACAAAGAGAGAAGAAATAGTACCTCTGTTTCTACCACACTTACGCCCCGATTTGCTCTATGACCTTGGACAGCTATTGAAATATTCTGTGTTTCAATTTCCTTCCTGGTATAGCAAGAACAATAACAGCTTCAGAATCAAGTACTGTGGTAATAAGAATTGATGATGGGCTTTTAAATCACAGTGTCAGACACTTAGCAAGCATTCAGTAAAAGTCAGCCATGGCTTTTATTATTACTAACTGCCAATTGTGAGAAAAACACCTTCTCCCTCTGGGTCTGTGTTCACTCATTTACAAATCAGGTATGTCAGTAATGCTGTTAAGGCCAGCTATTACAATAAATGGCACAATACACCAAAGATCGCAGCATCATGCCCAGCATACAATAAACATTTAATAAAAGTTATTTCCCCACTGCTCTCTGCAATCATAGATTGATCTTTTTTTTTTTTTTCCAGTTCTGGTGGCAAGGGGCTCATTGAGTCAAATGGGTTACAAGATTTTTTTCGAGGTGCAGACCCAAGGAATCAGAAGTGATTCTGTATTTCCAGATGCCCAACACCCGCAGGTGAGGTGTTGCATGATCTTCTTAGGTATACTTGAAACTACATTTCCCAGAATCCCTTGTTCTTGGGTCAGAGATGGCAACCGTGAATTTGGGTAAGATCTGAGACCTGAAAGTGAGGAATATGCCATTCTGATCTGACAAGAGGTGTTGGGAGGTAATACTGAGATGCAGGTGGACTCTAGATGTCTTTTCTTTCCCTTCCTCCATGCAAAATTCCTTCCTAATTTGCCTTTCTTGGTTGGCAGGACTTGGCTTCCAGGCTTACTACTTCCCTGAACTCTCATTAGACATCATCACAGACAGGCCATTACTCCCAGGGACAGTTCCATCAGCCCCTCTGTGCTTCCCCTTCAGAGGCTGAAGTGACCAGCATCATCAGAGTCCCCTGACAGCTTGCTGCATTGACCCTCTGGAGACTAACCTCCTAAGAACTGAATGAAAGCCTCCAATACTAATTCACTGAAGTCTCAATGCTAGAACCTCAGAGAGACACTGTATTTGGAGACTTGTGAATGGTTCACTGTGTGAACATCTGAAAGCAATCCAGAAACCAAAGGCAGAAGTTTTAGACGAAGCCAGCCCTGCCAGCACCTTGACCTGGCACTAAGTTCGGACCAATTATGAGGAGAGATTTGCAGAACGACCAGGCCTCTCGTGTTTGGGGCTTTGTTATGCCTAATACCAAATCTTTCACTCACCCTTCAATTGTTAAGGACCCCACCTCTTGGCTTTTCCCCACAGCCAGGCAAGGTCTAATTCTTGCAGTTTTTTTCTTGTTGTCTTTGGTTTTCTTATTCCACAATATTTCTGGAGAGTCCGTCATCCTGACAAAGCTCAGGCGTGTGCTTGTAAGCAATCAAAAAATATATATATATGGATTTCGGTCTGTAACTATGTAAAGTGAAGTTCAGGCAGGTTTTACCTTCTGTGACTCCTGTGCTGGAACTTAGTTTCTGTGTCTTGAGAGGGACACTTAAAGATCCTACCTTTCAGAATGGTTGCACGGATCAAGGAGATTCCTGAATTGAGACACTGAGGTGAGCATCTCACACATAGATAATACATGTTGGCTCATCTGATGATTATTTGTTGTCTATCCAAGAGATAAAACACTGTCTTAGTGAGGTGTTGGTCCCTGTAATAAAACACCTGATCAGAATAACTAAAAGGAGAAAAGATATATTTTTGTCTCCCAGTCTCAGAGGCATCAGTCCAGTACAGCAGAGAGGGCGTGGTGTAGCCAAGTAGCCAGAAAGGAGAGGGGACACACCCATGCTCAAAGCTTTCTCCTTTTACACTTAAGTCTATCTGGACTTCCAGCCCTTGGGATGGTTTTGTCCGCATACAGGACATGCCTTCCCTCACTGAGATATCCCTTTCTGTCAATTATCTCTCAGACACTTCAGAGAGATGCTTTACTAATATCCTAGGTGCTAGTCAATCAAATCAAGTTAACAATCTGGATTAACCATCATACTTGATTTTTCAAGTGTCTTTTCTTGCCCCAGTTTTCCTGCATTCACTTCTATTTTCTCTCCTGGATTAGAAACATCTCAGGTACATGCACATGCTTCTTGGCTCTGCTCCAGCTGGCACGCAGCTCACCGGCTAGCAACCGGCCCATGGTTGACTCCAGTGAAACTGTGACCAGCTGAAAGCTAGATGTGCTTGCACTTGCTCCAGGAACACTGCCGTCCTGTGGGAGCCAGGCTTTCAAATTTCTTTCATGAGTTTCATCTTCTGGTTTCCCCTTGCCTCCCATCTTCTGCCCTACCCTCCCACCAAGCAGAGCTGACTGACATAATAAATGGAGCATGGTGAAACCCCGTGCACCAGACACTACAGCTTGGACTTGGTTTAGTCTCTTCAAAAGCTCACATTGAAATACGAGTCCATTATGAGAGACTGAGGCAGGCAAGTGGGGAGAGCTTAATAACCTGGGACTCTACTTGGTTTCAGTTTTGCATATCCCACTCTTCCAACAATGTACCTGGCAGCCCAGTGCAGTTACAGTCATGGACACACCTCTCTCTGCACAACGCCAAAAAACCTAGGACGCCCACCTGTGTCAGGTGACATGCACATCCTTCTCTGAACAATAGGATGCATTTCTCCTCTCCTTAAATATCATCAAACTAAGACAGTTTCTAGTAACATGTATTCCCATTAGACCCCAGTGCTATGTAGGTCTGAACTGATTTGGAGGTACATATACAATAAAGCAAAAATGCGTGCTCAAGTAAACTTTTAGGAAGACTTTCCTATTTACCATCTTATACCTACATGTAGTGAGGGACAGCCCTGCTTAACACTGAATCAGCTATAAGCCCAAAATCAGCAATAGGCCTGGCTTACTTGCCTGCTCAAAGTCTTAGGTCTCCATGGAAAAACACTGAAACAGAGGGCTATAATCATGTTGCTGTTAACGTTTGAACCTTGTGTCTCAAGCGGATAGGTTGCCTTCACACAAAGATCTCTCCCAACAAGCCCGGCTACTCGGTACCCCAGATGGGATGAAATCGTGTAACCCACACAGCTGCTTCTACTGGACCTGTTCCTCCTGACCTATCCTCAGATGGGCTCCATAAACCCTGGACACCAGGACACAGCCAACTCTCCTACATCCCCCATACCCATTCTTCTAGGTTTCCCCTAGAGACACGTCGCCCCCAGTGTCAGCAGGAAGTAGCCAGATATCACGACGACGATGACCCTATTCCTGTTTCACCTCTCTCTTTTCTTTTTAAGTTAACCAAATCGGGGGAAACTGTACTCTCCCCCCCCCCCCATGAGCAGGACTGAGAGACCTTGGTTGCCACAGAAAGGTCAAGTGACGGGATCTAGGTGGAGTTACCCACCTTGGCTGCCCGGAACACAGCAGAACTGCCCCTGGGCTTGCCTTGAGACATCTCCGGCCGTGACCTGGAACTGACTATGGATTATCCCACCCATCTGAAACCAGGAGGGGTTGTGGGTTAGGTCTTCCCCTTTAAATTGAGAGCTGAACATTAAAGCTTGGGGCCTTGATCAGAGAACTTTGTCTTGGCCTCATCTCTTCTCGACATCCTTCCCCTTTCATTCCCAGCCCCCCTTTCAGGTGAATCCAGTTGACTTGTGGCTGCGGGCGGCTACAGATGTATGAATATGATTCAGAGCAGATGCATTACAGAAGGAACATGTGCAATAGCAAAATGATGGTTTGACCTAACCTATTCGGCAAAACAGAGAACCACTGTTACTATGTTTCTTACTAACCAAGCCTTATAAAAGGAAGACCCAGAAAATGACCAGAACCCTTGTGTAGCTTCATTCCTGTGACTTGCTGCTTTCACAGTGTACACTGATATTAAAATAAAGTTTCCTTACAAATCAGTGTGGGCTTATTTCAGTTCTTTGAATAAGAAGCAGAGAACCTGAAAACACCCTCCCCCAATGCAGACCAACAATAGCAATATTGAAAGGTGAAGTCAGGAAGGACCTTTAGAGAACTGACTTGAGCTCTGCTCAGTGTGACTAATGGGTCAATGGATTCACAGTGGGATACCTTGAGTGAGTTATCTTCTATAAAAGTTACTTTGGCTGGGTCTCCCCACTGAGTCATCTTGCTGGCCTTGCCAATACCTTCTTTAAAATAACCCTTCTTAACCACACCATGTCTACTTGATTGAGATGTGTTCTCACCTGTTTCCTTAAATCCTTTAGAACACAGTAGAGGAGCAATCTCCTTGGACTTCTATCTCCTTAATATTCTAGGGGACCAATGAATCTTTACTATTTTCCCTCTAGCTATAAATATAAGACAGTTAGTTGACATACAGCTACTCAATATGTACAACATATGCAAATAGGAAGTCCCGAAGTTCCTGCCCTGGAGATAACTATTGCTAACAGTTCAGAGCATCTATATTCAATTTTGCCTTTTCCACACATGCTAACGTATTTTATTTCCATTTTCTTCTTTAAGAAGAAAAATTGGTGTCTCATTATACAGTGTTCTTCCATATGTTTCCCCCCATCTCCTGGCAAGATTTCTTGGAAACACTTCATTTTGGAAAGCTGTTTCTGCATTAGTATGTATAGATTCTCATTCTCCTGAACAGTTCCTTATCTGCCATAATATGTCCAATTATTTCCACACTGAAGGATATTTGGGTTGCTTTCTTTCTCCTCTCAATATTAATGCATGCTAAGATCAACATTTTGATGATATGGGGGAGGGGTCCCTTGGAGTGATGAAGATGTTCTCTCTTGTCTGAAGTGAACAGAACTGGGGATACTGTTATAGAGAGCCCATCAGAGATAACCACTCTGACATTGCTTATAACCAATTGAAAGTTTCAGATCCTAAGTATAACACTGAGTGTCTACGGCACAGGTTTTTTTTTTTTTTTTTTTTTTTTTTTTTTTTGGCAGAGAGAAACCACCATTTTCTGGCATCTCAGTTCAGCAGCAGGGGGGTGGGGGTGCTTTACACAAGCAAGCAATTTTACAGAAGCTAAGATAAGTGGTTAGCTGCAGGGGTTTCTGCACAAGCAGGCAGTTTAGCAGAAGCTAAGTTTGCAGGAGCATCTTAACCTTGGGTTCTTGGAACAGAGTTTGATCATTTTCATGGGATTCTCCATCCAGGAGCTGAAACTCTAGTTAAACCTGAAATAACCTCAGCAAGAATACAAGATGGAAGAAGCTCTGCAAGGTCTTGCCCTGTCACAGTTCAAAGGCACCAGCCAGCAGAACTATCCCAAGCCAGGAATTTCTGGGTCCTTTGTCTTATACACCCAAAAAGTGAATTTCAGAAACAATTGGAATGTAAATTTGAAAGTGAAAGGTCCGGGACTCCCCAGAAAGGAGGTCCACTTAACTCACAGGATAGCACACACCCAAAGGACACAAGAGAGACCTCTTGCTGTAAAGCACATGAGGTGGTTTATTAAATCAGAGCTCTGGGCCAGCCCATATCCCCATATCTCACATAGGGGATAGAGGGACTGACCTCGTGGCTCAGGGGTCTAGCGCTTATATATGGGTGGGGTGGGGAAAAAGCGAACTTTCGTGTGGGTGCACAGGATTGGTTGTTTTATTTTTCTTTGAACACTAGTAGGCCGTACCATGGGGGCAGGGTGTAGTTCCTCCCTTGGCCAGTCAGTTTCTGGGATGTTCTTAACAGGCCTTTGTCCTGTAACTCCCCCTCCTCTGTAACTAATTAGATGGGCCCAAACCTGCTGGCAGGTGCTTTTCTGCCCAAGGTCTAAGGCGAAAAATTTACACATATTTCATAAAATGGCCTTTATAATTTTTCACTCTACAAAAGGAGCTTTTAAACTATTTTATTTTTAATCATGTGTCTATGTGTGGGTATAGATACATATGTGCAGGTGCCCATGGAATACATACGTGTCAGTTCCCTTGGAGCTGGGATTACAGACAAGCATGAGAAACCTGGTGCTGGGAACCACACTCAGGTCCTCTGCAAGAACAGAATGAACTCTTAACACCAAACCTTCTCTCTACCCAGTAGAAAGTTTATTATGATTATAGCTATGAGCACAAGAGAACAAAGGCAAGGCAGAAGCAGAAACCAAAACTGGGGTGATGTGGAGCCGTGAATCCAGGACGTTTTTATATGGCTGATGAAGAAACTTGCATGGGGCCTGAAAAGGAAAGCTGCTGGTCCCATCAGCCAGCCCATGAGGTATCTAGGTACCTTTCCATATTGGTCATGAAAGACAGAAAAATCATAAGTTGATTCCCCTGAACTCTACTCTTAAAAGCAAAGACATAAAAACCTGTAAGTCAAACACTGTGTTGCCTCAGTCCCAGGAAATTAGCTGATCATTTGAACAGATGGCCCTAACTAAACAAACCTTAAGATTCATGGTGTCAGGATGCTATGGGCCCGAGATTAGCCTGGCCGCGCTTTGAACTAACAGCCCTGAGACAGTTGGTGCCAGGATGCTAAAAGTTTGAGATAAGCCTGACCCCCTTGAACTGGAGCTCATGATATATAGTGTGAAACTAGTTCGAAATAGCCAATTATAAAGTGACACACCATCCATCTTAAGAATTTGAGATCAAATGTATCGATGACCTAGTGACCTGTTCTCCCTCCTTCCCCCTTCCCTAACTCAACTCTCAGCCTTCCCCCTTCCCTAACTCCACCCCCACCTGGTTTGTAGATTCCCCCTTAAAAGTTGTAAACTTCTTTTGTTCGGGACTGCGGAATCTCTCGGCCCCTGCACGGGCTTGAAGGGAAGACAGCCCTGGCTAGCCAGTAAACCTCTTGCGTTTGCATCAAGTTGTGTTTCTCGTGAGTGATTTGGGGTGCGTCTGCAGTTCTCCATGGATCGTGAGTTCTTTTTCTAGTGGGCCTTACAGTCACAGCCTCACTTGTAACTTCCAGGCAGGGAGGCTATTAAATAAAACAAGGATGTTCCCAACTCTCATGAACTGCCTGGCCAGCTTCTATCTCCTTACATGAGGCCTGACATGGCTTTTCTGAAGGATCAACTTCTGTAGAAAGGAATTTAGGGACAGGATGCTAGCCATACCCATTTATAGTCCCATCAGTCAAACCCAGGGGCTGTCTATGCCTTCAACCCCTGCGTGATCTTCCCCTTTCTTTCATGTTTGTGTTCTAACTCATTATAATTAACATAGGGCAGAATAACAACAGACTCTTTTCTCTCCTTTACAGATGAATTGAAAAGGAAATTCCCTAAGTGGTAAATAGGAGATTAACTTTGCCCAGGGGTAATTAGCATTTATATAGCTCTCCTTCTCAGTGGTAATACAGCCTTAACTAACTCGCATTTGTTCACAAACAAAAATTTGACACCAAGAGAATTATGCAGGCCCTTCCTGGGAGCTATGAACAGAAGTTATCTGAAAATGGTCCCTTGTGAATTATAGGCTCTGTGGAATGATTGAGGGCTAGAACTCTGTTGCCTTTATGACTAACCAGCATCGGCCTAGCATCTGTGCAATTATTAGGTAATGGTACCAGGGACTTGAGATTTCCTGGTGTGGGTGGTCCATCTTATTACTGAGAGAATTTAAAAACAGACTCAGAAGGAAGTTCAAGGACCATTTCATTAGAACTTGAGAGAAAACAACAGGGAAGACAAGGCAAAAAATAAATAAATAAATAAATAAATAAATAAATAAATCCCAGCAGGTATTGGAAAGAGGGAAATGAGGAAGAAGAGAGCAAGCAGGCTCAGCAATGAAGGGCAGTAAGAAGCTGCCTGGGACTTAAGGATTCAGAAGAGTAAGAGAGCATGCCTATGTTTGTAGCTGGTGATGTGTTTATATAAAGAGATAAAGAGAAGAAATCTATGGAGGTGTAGTGAGGCGTGGGGGTAGGGGGTGCCTCAGCGGGCCCATGTCAAGGCCTCCCTTTCCCCCTGAGGGACCAGTATAGTATAGAATAGTTTATTCGGGGCATGGAAAGAGGAGTTAAGAGAGTAGTAGAGGCAGAGAGAGAGAGAGAGAGAGAGAGAGAGAGAGAGAGAGAGAGAGAGAGGATGAAGAGGAAGAGGAGGAGGAAGAGGAGGAGGAGGAGGGGAGGGGAGGGGAGAAGAGAAGAGAAGAGAAGAGAAGAGAAGAGAAGAGAAGAGAAGAGAAGAGAAGAGAAGAAAGAGAAGTAGAGGCCAGCCATGAGCACGTGAAGAGAAGGGGAAGGGAATGGGGAGAAAGGGGGGAAGGGAAGCAAGGAACGAGCTAGAGAGGAACAAGAGACCAAGAGAGCAAGAGGGGGCAAGTAGCCCCTTTTATAGTGAATCAGGCCTACCTGACTGTTGTCGGGCAACTGTGGGGTGGAGCATACCTGGCTGTTGCCAGGTAACTGCAGGGCAGAGCTTAAACAAAATGCTAACAACTGGCATCTGGAAGAGATGGAAAGAAAATAGCTACTACTTTTTGAATTAGAGTTTAGAGAAGCAGAGAAGTTTGGTAGTGAGTATTGGTAAGCACGTGCTTCAGGGAAGGGAGGAGCTATCAGTACAATATCTCATTGAGGGGCTGGTTTTTCCTCCCATGCCCTTAGCACATCTTCAGGAAAATCAGTCTACCTAAGTAAGGGCCAGTCTCCTTGTCAGGCCAAGTTGGATTGATGCTGAAAGAAGAAGATAGTGGTGTGTAATGCTTGGGGGAGGTTAGAATGCCAGAGTCTCCACCCAGGGTCAGGGGTGAACTTGGATTCTATTATTTTGATAAGAAGGAAATACTCTCCTCTTAATGGACCAACAAAATCTAATACCTCCTCCTTCTCTGGTGATATTTTAAACTTTAAAGAGGGACAAAACTGATGTTTTCCTTTCTAGTGTTGCTAGGGAAACCACTGTGATACCCAAAGCCAATTCTGAGGGACTGGTCCCTCTTCAGTGGCCTCCAAGGCTGCTGATTTTGCCCAGCTTTCTAACAGTAAGATTTTCAGCCTGTATTGCTTTAGCAGACTCCTAGCTTCCACCCACCCTCAAGCTAAGGGTGTATTCAGATTGCATCTGAAAACTACAGAAAAGATCTTTTTTTTTTTTCTTATTCAGCTATGAACTGTCTGTCTCTATTGATGTATTTGTTAAACACATTTGATTTTTTTTCTTTTTTACTTTTGTTGTTATTCTTGTTCTGTTACTATAAAGGTCCATGTCTTCCCTTCCACAGTGGAATGTGTAACTCAAGGGAACCTGAATTCACTCCTGGAACTTGGTCATTCATATATGGCTCATAATAAACTAGCTCTTATTCTGTGTATTCTCTAACAGAGTTAGGTTCTGCTGTTCTGTTCCTCAAAACAGGTGTCTTTAAGATACTTCAGTTTATGGTCTTTAAGAATCACTTCAGAGAACTTTTAAAAATGAAGAATCAGACTGTTTCTGAGGCAGGGTGTTAAAGAGAAAGACTAGAAAATGCCAGGCTAAGGCTTGTCCGAAATTACTTCACATGGTATTGCATGCATTGAATCTTAGCACTCGGGAGGCAGAGGCTTGTCAACCTCTCTAAGTTTGAGGCCAACCTGATCTATACAGAGAGAGATCTATATAGAAGGTGTCTAGTGTGAATTTGCATATACGTCATATATGTTCTAAGTAGCAGTGTAGAGGATGGAGAGTTTCAGCAGGTAAGAACACTTCCTGTTCTTGCAGAGGACCCAGGTTCACTTCCCAGTACACTCATGTCACTTCCTGTAATTCCAGTTCCAGGAGATATAATGCACCCTTCTGATCACTGAGAGTATTCACACATACACACACACACACACTACACACACACACACACACGCACACGCACACACACACGCACACGCACACACACACGCACACGCACATGCACACGCGCACACACACTGCCTTTTCTATTACTGTGATAAGACATCATGACCAAGGCAATTTATAGAAGAAAGAGTTTACTGGGGCTTATCATTTCAAAGAGTCCATGACCATCATGGCAAGGAACATGGCAGCAGGTAGGCATGGCACTGGAGCAAGAACTGAGAGCTTACCTATTGAAGCACAAATATGAGGAGAGGCAGCTAACTGGCCATGGCATGGGTTTTTGAAATCTAAGTCAATCACGCTCTTTCAATAAGGCCACTCCCTCTAATCCTTCCCAAACAATTCCACCAACTGGGGGCCAACTATTCAAATATATAAGCCTACAGGATTGATATTCATTTAAATTACCACAGACATGTAAATATAAATAAGGAAACAAATCTTTAAAAGATGACAATGTGACACGTTTAACATATAATGTATATTATACAAACCAATAGTCAAAGTTGTCACAAAGATTCTTCTGCTCCTTTCCTATTTCCTTCAGCATACTGTTGTGCTGAAGCCAGATTGCTTGTGGGTGCATCCTGCAGAGTCTGTTGCATCGGATTGCTACTCAGTACAATCCTCTGACCATACTTTCTTTCGGTTTTACCTCTCTATTCTTCCAGGGATGGACAAAGAGATTGTGTCCAACTCTACAATAAGAAAAACAGGGCTGGGATCAATAAACCATCTATTTCTTAGTGACAGTTACTTTGGTGTTTGTGTCCAGGAGTCTGATAGTCAGGATCAGGAAAGTTTTTAACTTCTTTTAATGGCAACTTATAAAGATACAGAAAATAGTATAATGAACGCCTACATGCCCAACTGCTAGATTTAAAAATTATCAATATTTTCTTGTACTTATGTCCCCACTTCTTTATTTTCTTGTTGATTTAGGGGGAAATCTCTGGCACTGAGCTATTTTCATGTGCAGCTCTGTTACATAAAGATGATTTTTGAATAGCTACATCACCAGTTATCATCCTAACAAAACTAGCAATTCTTCCCACTGTCATCAAACCTCCCTGATTATCCCAGATATAACTTTGTAGATACCTTGTCCAAATTAAGCCCCAAATAATGTGGCAAATTATCTGGATTCTGTCTTTTATTCGGTCAATTTATACTTGTTTCATTTCTTCGTGCCTTTGATGTGTGTATATGTATGTGCATGAGCGAGTGTGTGTGTGTGTGTGTGTGTATGTGTGTGTGTGTGTGTGTGTGTGTAGAGGTCAACCTGAACTGGCATTCCTCAGCTGATATCCAACTTGGCTTTTTTTGTGAGACACAGTCAATCACTAGCCTGGAATTCTCCAACTAGGCTGGTCTAGCTGGCCAGAGCTCCCCAGGGATCCACCTGTGTCCCACCTTCTTAGTGTCAGGATTGCAAGAACATTTATGACACATGTGAATTTTTTTTTTTTAACATAGCTTCTGGAGATTGAGCTCTGGTCCTCAGGCTCTTAGGAACGGCACTTTGCTACTGAGGTAGGCCCAAGTGATTGATGTGTAAGAGACTAGTCAACTTCCTTGAGGGATGTTCATGTCATGTCAAGTCATGAACTTGCTCTTCTGTCCCCAATGCTTCTGGCAAACTCAAGATTGGATGGAGGACTAGTGCACACCCCACATAGCAAGTCTTCAGTTGACTATGTACTTCACAGACTTCATGTGAGGTGGCCTGGAAGAAGCTTTCCTGGGAGGATCTGTAATTGCACTTCTGCTGCCAACAAGGCCCCATAGAGTTTCTGACGACAGCAGTCCCCCAGCCCTCCATTATATCTCCCAGTAGTTCTCTCACTGTTCTGGTCTGATTTTGGTTGTTGTGATAAAACACTTTAGCAAAAGCAATTTAGGGAAAGTAAGTATATATTTGATTGTACAATTCCAAATCACAGTCCATGCCTGAAGGAAACCAAGGTAGGACCTCAAAGTAGAAACCTGAAGGTAGGTCTTTTGCTATTCAAACACATTACCTCAGACCACACAGTTCACTTCACAGCCAAAGAAGGAGAGAAGAGCCACAAGAGATGCTGAGTCATGAAGGATGGTGTGTGCTGGCATCATGGGGGATGGTGCACACTGGAGCCATGGGAGATGGTGCTTGCTGGATGGCTCACAAATGGCATATCCCCAAATAGCTTTCTTACACAATCAGGACAGGAAGTCTGCCTGGGGTTTGTATCATAGATGGTAGACTGATCCCTCCTTTATCAATTATCAAGACAGATGGACCAGTCTGACCTAGACAAACTTTCTCTTGAGACTCTTCTCTCAGATGATTCTAGACTCTGACAAGTTGATAGCAAAAACTACCCAATACAGATGTTGCTTCATAAAGGGCTGTTAACAAAAAAATTTTAAATTCTGGTATTGTATTTAATGGAACAACTTTTCTATGAAACAACTTTCTCTTAGTAACTACAGTGGTTTTCTTCCTGAAATATGGTTCATGTGGACAATTTTCCTATGGTTATCAATTACTAGGTCAAGGTTATTGACCTCAGTTGACAAAGGTCATTGTTGACCTTGAGAGAATAAAATTATTTTTGTCTTTTTTTTTTAAATTTACTTATTTATCTTTTTGCATTCTGGTTCTTAAAATTTGATGCTTAGCTATTTTCGCCTTTGACTGAAAAAATAAACACTATCACCTTGAATTTCAGTGCCTTTTGACAGGGTCATCCTTGCCTTGGAGTCCTTTCTCTGAGTGACAGCTCATCAGATCAATGCAGGCTCCTTTGGTTCACACCAAATAAATGAGCGACTAATCCTTCAGGATCTGGTCCATGTAGGGAGATGTGCAAAAATTGTTCTTCCCTGTCCTGAGATGCTGGAGTCACAGCATGGGGTACTTCTGGACTAATCAGAGAACATGGATGGAAAATGTGTTATTAGGGAAAAAAAGTGTTAACTTCCTTGGCTTTGTTTGCATGCTTAGGTTTTGCACTCATGTACACATAGAGGATGAAGGCTGGGCTTCCTCCATCACTCTGTGCTGTGTTCTTTGAGGAGGGGTCTCTCACAGAATCCGCAACTCACCTGGGGTTATTATGTGAGAGTGGAAGCCTAATTCTCAGGCTCTCATGCTTGCACAGTAAACCCTCAACTCCCCAGGCCCTTGTTTTGTTGTTTTGTTATTTTGCTTGTTATTTAAGACAGAGTCTCACATTCTAGCCCTAGATAGCTTTGAAATCATGGCCTGTCTTGTGTCTCAGTCTTGTGAGCACCACCCTGAGCCTTAACTCCTTTGTGTATTTGCTTCCTCATACAGATAATCCAGGCTCCTAATGACATTACCATAATGATTTATCCAATTTCCCATCCCATAGATGTAAAATGCTTTCAAGATAGCTGTGCCAAATATGCATAATAATAGCAATTCAACAAAATAAACTTTAAAATGTATTTGCAATCCTTTATGCTCATCGAACTCATCCCATTAAAGATGAAGTCTAGAAAAATCTAACATCGCATGAAATATTTATGCTCATTTGTAGTCTCATCAATTGTTGGTGATGTTTATCCTATAAAAGCACAAATTTGCGTGTGTGTGTATGTGTGTGTGTTTGTGTATGTGTGTGTGCACCTCTGATATATGAATATATCTGAGTGAGCTTATTGAGGCCAGAGGTTGATGTTGGGTATCTTCCTCTACCACTCTGTCACTGTGTAGCTTGAGTCTTTCACTGAACTCGAGGTCACAGATTCATCTAGGCTGGTGTATTAGCCAGGGTTCTCTGGAGTCATAGAACTTATGGGTAGTCTCTATGGAGTAAGGGAATTTATTATGATGACTTACAGTCTGTTGTCCAACTCCCCAACAATGATCAGCTGCAGCTGTGAATGGAAGTCCAAGCATCTAGCAGTTGCTCAGTCTCACAAAGCAAGCAGGCAAAGTAGAGAGAATCTTCCTTCTTCCAATGTCCTTATGTAGGTCTTCAGCAGAAGCTGTAGCTCAGATTAAAGGTGTGTACCACCATGCCCGGATCTGGGTCTTGCTTTGTCTCTGATGACCTTTAACTCAGAGATCTCCTTGCCTTAGTCTCTTGGGATTCATAGCCACTATGCCTCAAGATCTCCATGCCAAGATCCAGGTCAGAAACTTGTATCTCCAAGCCTCAACATCAGGATCACAGGTGAGTCTTCCAATTCTAGATTGTAGTTCATTCCAGATATGATCGAGTTGAAAATCAGGAGTAGCCACTCCAGCTGGCTTCAAGGATCTACCTAAATCCACCTCTCCAGTGCTGCGGTTAGATCAGCTTTCCATCTAGGAGTTGCCAATCCAGATCAGTTCCTCATGGTAGGCAGCGAGTACACTATCCACTGAGCCACGTCCACAGGCTATAGAAGGCAAATCTTTCTACACTATCTGCCATAAATTTGAAGTCTGAAGTCAATACACAAAAGCAGCCATGGGAGATGTGGGAATAAACAATGGACCATGCAGGAACCTATAAAAGTAGACAAGGAGTCCAGTAGCCTGGCCTAGCAGGCCTCAGGACTTTCCATCAGTGTAGCCAGAATCAAGCACATTGGTTTTATTCCCTTACCTTTTTTTTTTTAATTTGGAGATTTAGCCTTCTATTTTAGTTTCTTCTACTTAATTTTGTAAGTTTCATAAATGTATTGATTTATTGCTTGGCATGTAAGGGTGGAGATGATATAACAACTTTCCTGGGAGATTTCATTCCTGATAATCTCTCAACTTTGAAGAAACAAATACCCTAAAGAAAAAGCCACAGACCTAGAGGGAGGACAGTGTGGCAATCCTATCACATGGCAGGTACTAGAGTTGGGTACAGACTCCAGACTTTCTTCTCAGGCTCCTCCATTTACACACTACCATGTTTGTTACAGTGCACATTTTTTGCGGGGCGGTAACCATTCGGATATTATCAACCTTGAATTCACTAATCTGTGCTGAGAGCTAGAGATTGAGGCAAAAGTGACAGAGAAGGGATTATGGGGGAGGGGGAGGAAGCATGGCGTGAGGGTTCCCAAAGTGACAACATACTTGGTCATGGCTGTAGAGGAGGGGGCAGCTGGAGGCAGTGGGCAATTCAGAAAAGCAAGGAAGTGCCGAGGCCAGAGCATCTGGTGACTTAGAGTGAGCCAGGCACCTCCACACTTTCCTCCTCCTCCACCCTCTGCCTAGCTCTGTGTCCACCTTGTCAGTCACCTTGCCTACACAGTGTTAGGAAGAACGGCGCAGCTGATGAACGCGGTGCTGGCCTCCAGAGCAAGCAACCTCTCATCATTTCATTCTGCCCCCCTCCTCCTGCCAGCATTTGGGTTTCCAGCCCCTGCTCAGGCCATGGGTGGGGTGAACGGGGACATCAGAAATGAGACAACAGTTATATGGGAGGAGAAACTGCTCCAACACTCCACAGTCACCAGAAGCTAAGGCTCAGCTGACTCCCAAACACTCCAGGTTGGTTCAGACATACTTGTATCACACAGCATGGCAGGAAATTGCTATATTCAAATCGAATATAAAAATCTCAAAGGGTTTACTACTTAAAAATAAATGCAAGATAATGAAATGTTCCCATACCAGTTACAACCAGGAGACTGGAGGGATGGCTGGTGGCTAAGTACTCACTGGACTCCTGAGAGGACTCGGGTTCAGGTCCCCAAATCTGCATATATTCCAGCTTGGCTTGGCACTGCCTCTGTAATTCTAGCCTCAGAGGTCCAAGACAGAATTCCTGAAGCAAGGTGGCTAATGAAGCTCACCTTCCTGGTGAGTTCTGATTTGATGGAGAAACCCTGTGATAAATAGTAAGATTAAAAAGAAATGGAAGAAGATTCCTGACATTACCTCAGCCATCTGCACACATGTGAACTTGCACACACATGCATGAATACCACAAACGTATACATGTGCAAGAGGAGAAGAAGGAAATGGAGCTTAGAGAGGGAAACAAGATAGGAAACATTTTCAGAGATTCACCTTTCAGATTCTGAGTGGCTTTCCTTGAGTCTTGTAGTGGGTCTGTTGGTATGCTTTGACCTCACAGCAGTGCAGGCTGAGCCAACCGATAGCTTGGTGTACATGTGTCATCTTAGGCAAGTAAGCATGGCAATCCTAGAGACAAAATCCAGTGCTGACTTGAATGTGGTTTTGTTACTGTTGTTTGTACGCACGTGTGTAAGTGTGCACATGTGTATATGTGACTGCGCGTACACATGAGTGTAGACTCATGTGGAGAAGTCAATCTCAAGTGTCTTTACTCAGATGCAATCCATCTTGTGTTTTGGACACTGGCCTGGAACCACCGAAGCTAGGCTGGCTAGGCAGTAAGCCCTAGGGATCTGTCTGTCTCTGCCTCCCCAGCACTGAGATGCCAAGCATGTTAGCACAGCTGGTATTACCAGGTTAATTACGAGGGGGGACCACAGGTTCTCATAGTTGTGTGTCAAGAACTTTAACAGCCTAGAGCAACAGAATGAGTCTGTGGGCAAGTCCATGCTAGAACCTACAGGCCTGAGTGAGAAGGCAGGAGCTGTAAGCAAGACAGAAGGAACTGGAAACAGGCCATCGGTTTCCACAGAGTGACGGATCTACAGGGAATCTGTGCACGTTTTTCCTTGGCTTGTACTGGATGAGACTTTGTGTACCTTTGTTGACCAAAATCTACTTTTCCTCTTACCTTTGATTTATTCAGTTGAAATAGGAAGAAAAATCAGGTGATGTCAGAGAAGAGACATTTCCCCTCAACTTCTTCTAGTTCTGCAACTAGAAACCTGCATATTATACCCAGTGGGGGCAGGGGCAGAGTCACAGAGGGAAAAGCTAAGGTTTATCCACAGAGCTAGTCAGGGACCCTCAGAACGTGTGGCTCAAAGAAGCACACAGAAGCTCAAAGAAGACTTTAGGGCTCATGTACCATCTTAAGAAGAGAACAGATACTTATGGGAAAATTAATGACCACGGGGAGAGACAATTTGGTCCTCTGGAAAATAGGAGTGAGTGGGAGGCTATTTCCTGTTGGTATTTATTAGTCTCATGGCAGTGTCCCTTTAGTCTCCAACTCCCAACTAGTGACACCTCTCTTCAGGGGGTATTCAATCTTTTCAGAAGCATGGCTTCTTTAGACAGACAAGGCCAAGGTTCTGGTCAAACAGCGTGTCAAACAGCTTCATTGTGCCTGTCTGGATTTTCAAATGTCTCCAGCTCAAAATAATTTTTTCTGCCACAATGGTATGTCCCAGAACCTTTGGAACATTAGATAAATGACTAAGAATAAAGACAGCATTGATTCAATGGTCACTCTCCCGCAGTCATATCTCCCACCATTTCCAACAACTGGAAACGACCAGAAGCAGTTTGCTGCCATTTGATCTCCACTTTTTCATTTGTTTGTTCTTATCTTTTGATACTGGAGGGGGAACCTGGGATCTTCATCCTCTTAGGCGAATACTCTGCCAAAAAATTTCTCCTTCAGTCCTTATCATACTTCTTATTCTGACATAAATCTGGAGTCACCTAGAAAGAGGAAGCCTTAACTGAAGAACTACCTCAGTCAAATTGGCCTGTGGGCATGTCCATGAGGCATCTTCTTAACTGATCACTGATGGAAGAAGGCTCAGCCCACTGTAGGTGATTTCACCACTAAGTGATTCTGCCTTGTGTAAGAAAGCAAGCTGAGCAGGTCACGGGGATCAAGACCACAAATGTTGTTCTTTCCTCGTCTCTGCTTCAGTTGCTGCCCTGACTTCCCTGTCATAATGAACTATAACCTACAGGCCAAAGGAATGCTTTTTTCCCCCCAGGTTGCTTTGGTCACGGTGTTTATCAAAGCAACAGAAAGCAAATGAGGACATGTACCAACTACCACCACTGCCATCACTTCCCCAAACTACAGACTCCAAGGGTCACCAGTCCTGTGAAGCTACAGACACACTACCTAAGGGTCATCAGTCCTGTGAAGCTACAGACACACTACACAAGGGTCACCAGTCTTGTGAAACTATAGACACACTACACAAGGGTTGCCAGTCCTGTGACACTGCTAAGTTTCCCTTCCTAGGTCAACTTCTAACTTTTGTCAGTAAAATACCCCAAATTGTTGGGATTTACAGTTTAGATAAGTGGTACCATGTTATACACATCATTTCGCAACTTGACTGTTATCAGTAAATACTAGGCCAGCATGGGAAATAAGTCTTCTTTCCAAGAAATCATACAAAGAGAGAAAAGCCCCCACCCCCTTTTTTTTTTACTGCTGGGAAATGCCCTTGTTTCTCCAGGCTCAGAGGTAAAAGCTGGTAACACTAGGAGGTGGGCACTGCCTTCCTCATATGTTCATTTGAACTCATGCATGTACAAGAACATTCTGAGGCTGGAAGAAGCAGGCTCAGCATCTTAGTTCCTTAAATCCTGGGATGTATGGAGGGAAGAAAGGGGGTTATCATTTCCTCATCCATAAAACAAACAAACAAAATAACAAGAGAAAAAGCATGCAAGTTCATTAAAGGAAATTTGTCAACATCCATCTAGCTACCATGTACCTATCTACCATCTATCTATCAATCTATCTATCTACCTACCTACATATGCATGTATGTATGTATGCATGCATGTATGTATGTATGTATCTATCCATCTATCATCTATCCATCCATCTATCTATCCTCCTTTATCATGTCTATCTATCATCTGTCCATATGTCTGTCTATCTGTCTGCCTACCCATCTACAGATCCATCTATCAGTCTATTTTGGTGTATATTCATTTGTGTCATTAAGGCATCTTCACTCAAGTGCATCATGCATTTTGTATTTACCCCTGTGACCCCCTTTTCTCTTCCTAGTGCTCTTCTTTTCTCAGATAGTCCCATTTTACTTGGATATTTTCATCACACACACACACACACACACGTCTACACATGCACACACATACATGAGCACACATGTATGCATGTACACATACACCATATATGGAGTTGCCTAGCCTGGCTCTGTCTCTTGGCTATTATAATAGCGTAGCAATCAACATTTGAGAAAAATGATCAGAAAGATCAGAGCATCCTTGGCTACTTCAACAATCTCCTTGATTTTCTTCACTTAAAGTACTCAGTATGGCAAGTTACCACATTTAGGGTAGTGTGTTCAGACCCCGATATCTAGATATAGTCTCTGGCCCTAACTAAGGTCATGTTGCAGGGAAATCAACAGAAAATCCTGAAAAACTCAGGGTAAAGGTGGAGGACTGAATCTAACTTGAGACTTAGACTCCAAAGAAAGGCCTGTTTGGGGTGTAGATCAGAGGTCAGTTAGCTACAGGTACTGCCCACAAAGATCTGAGGACAAAAGATCATCTGACCTTAGTGACTGGCTTGTTGCACATCCTGATGAGGAGGAGGTCTGTGCACAAACATGAACATGGCAGGAGTGGCATCCCAGGTTGGAGAGCTGGTTCAGTATGTAAGAATGTGGGCCCAAGTTCAGATCCCAGCACTCACATAAAGCCAGAAGTGATAGCATAGGCCCGTAACACCAGTGCTCCTACAGCAAGATCAGATGTGGCGACTGGACGATCCCTGGAAGTTTGTGGGCCAGCTAGCCTGACATGCACAGTGGTGAACAAGAGACCCTGTTTCAACAAAGAAGAGGGCAGACAGCCAAGGTCTGACTTCCACACATGTCTCGTGGGCATAAATGTTTCCACATTTATACCTAAGCACACATATGCATGCATACACAAAAATATCACATACAACATCATACAGACACAAATAAAACAACAACAAAAAAGACTACTGTCTTTTGATGGACAGCTCTTGAGAATATTCACATGGTCTTATAATGAACTTGACTCCTGTAGCCAGAAGATGTGTGTGATATATCACAACAGATGACACTGCCAACAGCAGCCAACAGCAGAGCTGGAGACAAGAATCCGAGGCCCCTGCTTGCCCTGTGTGAAATGGTAGAGCTGAGCTTTTGGTTGGGAATCAGGTCAAAGAGGACATGGATGGACTTTTCTCAACAGGATCCTGTCAGTTTCTGTACCGAGATGTTTGGACAGACAAAGGAATGTGACCACCATTCCGTACATTTGCCAAAACTCACACAAGAGCGGCTACAGCATCACTACTCTAGGCATCCCAACTGAAGTTATCTCCAGTATCCTTCAGCCATGGTATGAGCAGTCCAGTAGAGAAAGATTGGACGGTGCCAGTCCTCCCCACCAATGAGAAAGAATGCTTATGCCTACACCTACGCCCACACCTACACCTATGCCTACAGCATGACTGGCCCTTACAAACAATATTGAGTGGAGGAGATCATGTACAAAGAATCTAATGTTGGGTTCTATTTCCCTATGCTAAAGCAAGTCATGCTGTTTGAAGGTGAGCAGCGCTCACTCTTAAAGTCATGAGCAGATGTAGTCTGTGATGTTGACCTTGCTTGTCTTCCTGAGTGGATAAAAGGGGCATACCCTGCATGGGATGGTTCACTAAGACATATGTTTATATGCCGTTTTGTGTCCATCTATTATAACATCAAGAAACGATTTCAAAGTGATTTTACTTTGCATCTCAGATCGGTGAAGGCAACTGGCCACATGAGTAACAACAGGAACCAATTGTAGTCCAAGTTCTCTGACTGAAGAATCAGGACACACGTTCCATTTCCTTCCAGTTGCAGCCCAGGCTGGTGACTTGGATGTTGTGTCTTCCTGTCTCTGTTTTCCTCTCTCCTCCAGCCTTTCCAGTAGGACTATGAGAAGACACTAGAAATCTGTTACAAGTGTAAGGTTAAGTGTGATGGTTTGTATATGCTCTGCCCAGGGAGTGGCACTATTAAGATGTGTGGCTTTGTTGGAGTAGGTGTGTCACTGTGGGCATGGACTTTAAGACCCTCCTCCTAGCTGCCTGGAAGAGGGTATTCTGCTAGCAGCCTTCAGATGAAGACGTAGAACTGTCAACTCCTCCTGCATCATGCCTGCCTGGATGCTGCCATGCTCCTGCCTTGATAATGAACTGAACCTCTGAACCTGTAAGCCAGTCCCAATGAAATATTATCCTTATAAGAGTTGCCTTGGTAATGGTGTCTATTCACAGCAGTCAAACCCTAACTAAGATAGTAAGCAAGCATGGATGGGAAGGAAGATGCTGGTGATTCCTAGGATACAACCCTGGGGGCAAATCTGTAGTTCTGCCACACGACAAACTCTCTTGGGGAACAGAAAGCATAGCTTTCGGCATTTCTCCTGTCTGAATTGAACAGCCGGAGGTTTGCCTCCCTTAGGACTCAGGGAACAGTTTTCAAACTTTGCCATTGCTGCTCACTCAGGAGAAGCAGCTGCTGAGACATCTCCTTCCAGCAACTTGACTTTCCGTAGGGCAGGGCCCGCCCATCGAGCATGGCCTCCCTTTTCTCTGGGCACACACACACACTTCCCCTGTTCCTTCCTCCCTGTTTCTCTCTTTCCCTATATTGTTTTCCAGGAAGGCCCCTCTGCACCACTTTTTATACCCAGCAAAACAAATGTTGAGGGTTCCATTGAGCTCCAGTGGCTTATAGCCTAGTACACTAGAGATAATCTGGCATCAGTGACTGGATGTCCAACGTTTCTCAATGGGGACCATTAACCATGAAGCACATGATTGAGAGAGCCATTTATTGGTGCGTCAGATGGCCTTGGCATTGAGTTCCATTCTATGTCATTAACTTAACACGGTACAACACAGCATCGATTGCCCACGTCCATTCTGTGGGAGCCTGCCATGTTTAATGAGAAGTAAATAAGAGATTGTGAAAACAAACGGTCTCTGGGAATCCATCAGTCAGTGGCGAAAGTAATGTAAGCCTGTCTTGCATGAGAAAGAAATCACAGTATCCCTGAACGGGAGCATCCTCAGGGACAACTTGTTGGGAGGGAAGGATGCATGTGACTTGACCACTTAGTTTTTTTTTTTTTTTCTTTTTTTGTCACCAGATGAATGTCAAGAGTGTCCCTTCAGTGTGGGGGTGTAGTGACACCTAGTGGACAACCTGTTGATTGATGTCTGGCCTTAAATGACTCTGCAGAATTCGATAAAGTGCATACCACGGTGACTCTTGAAAAGGCCTGGGAGGAATAAAAGTTAAGATATAAATATGAATTGGCTATTTTCTCATGATCAAAACTAGTTCCTTCAACTTAATGTTTAGTATATTTTAGAGACTTTTTCACATTAAAAGACAGTCTCGGGGCCTGGAGATGCTCTTTAGATAAGACCATGGACTGTTCTTATAAAGGATGCAAGTTCTGTTCCAGCCACTCACAACCATCTGTAAATCCAGTTCCGGGGGTGGGGGAGACTCATGCCCTCGTCCTTCTCTGATGGTATTACATGCGTATGGCGCCTACACACAGAGAGAGACACAAAGCACTTATACACATAAAATAGAAGTTAAAAAAAATTAAAAAAATTTAAATACTCTCCTGATACAATATTGACTCATAATTAGATGCCCAGCAAAATTAACAATGTTGTCTGTAAATAAAAGAGTAATGCAACATCTAAGACACTTAAAAGTATCTATGTGATTCTTTCTATCATCTGTGATATGGGGGTGGGGCATGAGTAAAGCAAAGTTTAAATACCTACCAATAAGGAATTTGAAGATTTTGAAAAATTTTCTCAAAAAAAAAAAATTGTTTCAGAGATGAGAATGATCGTTCTGGATCCTACCCTGATGAGAAAATCAGGGCATTTGGAATCAAAAGAGGTTTGTGTGATTATTTTCTCTTGTTTCATTGATCAAGAGAGCCTGTGATATAGATCCTATCAATCTGGTTCATTGAATGATATCTTGTAAGAAGTAATTAGTGTTAAGACATGAGCAGAAAAAAATAGACAAGATCTGTCTCTCTGACTTTTGAATCGGGAACCAATTGAGAAACAGACGACAGTGTCAATGAGACAAAAGCTCAGAAATACAAATTTCACGCTCGGGAAACCAATTGGACTGCTCCTCGGCCTGCATTCAACACAGACCTTGTGGATCCTGCACTTCCTCCTGGGTTCAATTGATATTGACACGATTGAAGGGCTTGTGTCTTATGCAGTTCCTACTTTACCCAAGATTGTATTCTGTTCCCAGTTTTGTTTTTATGCTTTTCTAACACAAAGGTCTTCAAGTGTTGCCCCAAACTTGAAAATACGGTAGAGGGGAAGCATGGAGACTTTTCAATATCTTACTATTGTTGACTACATTTATATAGAAAGTTACTTCTTCTCCCTTGGACGATGTACTTGGCTTGCCACTTAACTTGAATGGAACCCAAACCCTGATGCTTCTTGTTAATTGGTAGGTAGGTTCTCCACCGACAGATGGGATATGCAAATGAATGTTTGCCTGGCCATATATCAAAACAGAACTCTCACCCAGGCCCTGCAGAGGTCTGCTCAGGAAACCAACCCATTATCTAGAGTGGCCAGCCCTGGAAGCTAGCCAATTTCAGACTTACAGTCAGGCCGATTTCTAGTAAGCCAGACCACTGTCTGGAGTAATGGTCCCAGGAAACCAAACAACAGCCCATGACCGCTGACCCCAGATCAGTCACTGACAAGTCCCTAAACGCATCCAATCAGAGAAAGCCAAATGCATGCCACTAACCAATCAGAGGGAGTGCCTTACTTTCTAATAAACCACCCAGGGCTTCTCTGTGCCACACTCAGACAGCTCTCTTTCCTTTCCCCTTTCTCTGGTCCTGAGCATGCTCCAATCTGTGACTGCGGCTACGCCTTTGTTCATGCAGGCTGCCTTTGCTGTCCTCTTTGCTTGATTTCCATTTCTTTCCACAGTCCTGCAGGGAAGAGGCCCTCAGGCTTGTGTGTATTGCCCTGCAGAACGTTACTTGGTTTTATCTATATCCTAAGAGTTCTATTTTTACATCCCTCTTGCTAATGGCCAAAAGTAACTGCTCTTCTTATGGTACTGGAATCATTGTTACTATCTTACTTGTTTGCATGTTAATAAGCTGGCTGAATGGTTGGCATATACTCGCCCTAAATCTGTATAGGACTTATCCATTTGCCTTTTTGGAAATTACACATTGAAAAGAGAGAGGAACAGAATGCCAGATAGCATCTAAGGAGGGATCCAAATTTTCATTTCATTAAAAGCTACATTATGAGAGGAAATTGGAAACGTGCAAGACCTACCAGATGTGGTCAAAACTGTAAAACAGATACATCATAATTATTTGTTGAAGGGATTTACCAAACTGTCTCACATTATTACACACCATGAAACAGCACAGTTCTGAGTTTTCCAACTTGAAATTTCTATTAGTCATGTTGGGCTGCATCCATGCCTTCAAATGATACATAAACATGTGTGTTTCTCTCTCAAGGGTGAGAACCATCATCTCAGGTAGCTGGGCTGCAGACATGAGAAGGGTTAATTGCAATTCTGGACCAGAGGCTGTCTAGAACAAGTTCTTCAATAACACAAGAGCAAAAGACCCAGTGCAACCATACAAGCCACCCACAGCTTGTGACACATTTTGCGGGCTTCCTGCTGACTAAAACAGGTCACTGACCCGAGCTCCAAGTCAGAGAAGAGATGCAGATACCACCGGGCACTTAAAATACGAGGTGACCACAGTCCTGAAGATGGACAGCGGTATATGGTACAATGAACTTTACAGTCTCAAAGCAAAGGAGAGAAGATGGCTGACTTGGTAAAATGTCTGTTGCACAAGTATCTGAACATGAGTTTGATGCCCAGCACCTAGTTAGGAGGTGGGAGTAGTGGGCACAAGTCTTGAAATTCCAGCATAGGAGAGACAAAGCCAGACAGATCTTGGTCTTGCCAGCCAGCGAGTCAGCCTTGTGGAACTGACGAACCTCAGGGTCCTAGAGAGAGACACTATTTCAAGAACTCATGGCTCATGGGAATGACACCCAATGTTTAGCTTCTAATTCCCACAGGCACCACACACATCACACATGCCCACACCCACTTATACACAAAGGTCAATGTCAGAAGTGGCTCAGCTGTGAACAGAGATGCATTTCTAAGCTCTGTGGATCTCCCCATACTGCAGACTTCAGGATATACCAGATCCATTAGGCATGAACCCTCTTGCGTTCTAGTCCCCATAAGAACTAACAGTGAAAGTTAAAAATCTCCTGCAATCCAACCCCAGGCCCATAAAATCAGGGACCATGTGTATTATTAATGCAACAAATAAACCTTCTGAAAAATCTTGTGACCAAAACTGGCAAGAATAAAGCTAAAGTGTCACCTCACTGTGGTACCTACGTACACTCATGGCTGGCCAGAACAAATGCTCGCCAAACACCAACAGCTTGTACGGTAGGTGACTCATTAAGCTGAGATGTTGTCATGTGGACAGTTTTAAGTTTTTATATAGCTGTTTGGCTTTGGAGATTGTGTGCATGTGCGTGTAATATGTTCATGTATGTGAATATGGTTATGTACATGTGATGGTATGCTTCTGGAGGTCAGAGGACCATGAATGTTGGCCCTTGCCGTCTACCTTGAGACAGGATCTCTTTGTTGCTCACTTCCGTGTACACTGGGCTAACGGGTACATGAACTTCCAAGGATTTTTTTTTCCTCCCATCTTGCTGTCGAAACAGAGATCACAGACACATGCCACCATGTCCAGCTTCATATTGATCTGGGGATCCAAACTGAGAACCTCCTAATTGCTCAGTGTTTCTTTTATCCATGGAGCTATTTTCCCCACCCCAAGTTTTTGAGCAACTCTTCAATGTGCTATCATCCACCAAATGAGGGGAAGCCAGTGCTATGGATGAAGCCCCTGCCCTGGGCAGAGCATCCGAATCATATGGGAGTCACATTACCCAAGACCGAACTAATGCTTTGAAAACAGCTAAGTCACCAGACAGGATAGCAAACACCTTTGATCCCAGTACTTGGGAGGCAGAGGCAGGCAGGCATCTGTGTGTATGAGCCAGCCTGCTCTACAGAGTGAGTTCCAAGGCATCCAGACCTACACAAAGAAACTCTGTCTCAGAAAACAGAAATTAACTAATTAATTAATGATTAAATAATAATAATAATAAAGCTAAGTCTCCAAGCACCCCAGTTTTTAGAAAGAACCAATCAGAAAGGGTCTGCTTTCTGATCTACATAACAGGAGGCACTCCTTGAGCGGACTCTTAAGAGAACAGTAAATGCCAGAGAGCAGATGTCAAAACTGCTTTTAAAATTACTGTTACATTTCCGCTGACAGCTTTCCAAGATCCACCTGTTCTGTCACACTCATCCGAGCACACACTCTTTCTATAATCGCAAAGGAAAGCCAGTTGTTGTGGGTTTCATCTTGTGATAGATCACGGATAACTGATAGGTGGAAGTGACAGAGGCAGTTTTGAGCATCACATCGCATCCTTGTTCACCTTTTTCCTATGCAGTTTAGCAAACATCAGTGTCCAGCCACACAGCCACGTGCTGAGGAACTTCCAGTGCCGAAAGAAAAATGTTTCAATCGTCAATGGAGTTGTTTTCTTTCAGTGTGAGACTTTTGGACTTAAATCACTCGATTTCAGAGTATCCCGTTGTCTGTAGACTCCTGTGAGTGTATGTGTGCTTGCACGCATGTGTGTTTGAATGAGTATTAGAAGACAATCTTGAGAGTCTCCTCAGGTGCCTTCCACCTTGTTCTGGAGGTACCATCCATCCCTTTCCCTTTATTTTTATTTATTTATTTATTTATTGGTTTTTGGTTTTTGGTTTTTCGAGACAGGGTTTCTCTGTGTAGCCCTGGCTGTCCTAGAACTCACTCTGTAGACCAGGCTGGCCTCGAACTCAGAAATCCGCCTGCCTCTGCCTCCCAAGTGCTGGGATTAAAGGCGTCATCCCTTTCCTTTTAAAATAGAGTCTCCTACTGGCTTGGAGATCATCAATTTGGAGAGTCTAGACTATCTGGTGAGCAAATCCCAGGGATCCAGTGTCTCCATCTTCCCAGAGCTTCCTGCAT
Organism: Arvicanthis niloticus; assembly: GCF_011762505.2. Classification (NCBI taxonomy): domain Eukaryota; kingdom Metazoa; phylum Chordata; class Mammalia; order Rodentia; family Muridae; genus Arvicanthis; species Arvicanthis niloticus. Next base: position 36,081,445 of record NC_047678.1, on the reverse strand, counting down.
CTTTGTGACTCGTTTTTACATGGCTCTGGGGATCAAACTCTAATTCTTGTGCTTACATAGTGAATTCTTTACTGACCAAGCTGTCACCTCTCTGGCCCAGTATCTTCAATTTTAAACTGTTACTCTTGTGTCCATAGGTATTTTAATTTATCACTTAAGAGTGCTACCATGAAATGTTTCTTCCTAACATGTCACCTTTCTTTATAGATGTGTCAGAGTCATTCATGCTCACTCCCCAGCCGTCATGTGTGATGCTTGACAGTTGTTTCCATAACTTTTCATAAGACGGTAGAACTCAGATATGTTGCCTCTTGTCTCTCCACATGACAGAGACCAACACTGCTCCAGTTGGATGAACACCCAAGCTGCTCTGGTCTGGGTTAGCTTGATGTTCCTAACCAGCTTGCTATACATTAGTGATCAACAGAGGGGAGGCCAGTTGGTCTAGGATGGCCTCTAATATCTATGTGTAGTCTCGGTATTGGCTAAATCAATGAGCAGTTGGGCCACACATCTCCCGCCCTCCAGTCATGTCAAAGCAAGAGCAAGGAGAAGTCCCCAAGGCTTCTGTGTGTATGTGTTGCGTGTCTTCATGTATGTTTGTGTATGTGTGTAAACCAGAAGTCAACCTTAACTGTTGCTCCTCAGGTACCATCTCAGCGTTTTTTTTCTTCAAGACAGGATCTCTCAACTGCCTGGAATTTGCCAGATAGGCCAGGGTAGGCAGCCAATGAGCCCCAGGGAGCTACCTGTCCCCAGCCCTGGAGTTACCATACTTGACATTTTTTACATAGGTCTGGAGATTGAGCTCATACCCTCCTCCTTGTGGGGCAAACATTTTACTGGTTGATGCCTTCCAATCCCTCCAGCGCCTTTCCATAGGATCGACACTAGCGCGGCTTCCCGTCCTCCACATTCTATTCAGGGCAATATCCCAGCTGGTTATTTCTAAGCAGCAAACCAACTCATGATAATTATTTCAAGTAACACTTCATTGTTAAACAACAATCATGTTCTGCTAACTAATCTGGCATTTGGTCAGGTCTGGGCGGGAACAGTTTGCCTGTATTCCACTAGATGTCATCTCAACAACCCACACAGGGGCAGATGAGCCTCCTTCCATCCTGGAGTCCAACAGCAAGCATCTCAAGAAGCAGGAAACAGCTGTTAGTATCCAGTCACTGTATTACATACTTGACTGGATACAGAACTTCACTTTTTCTATGGGAGGGATGAACCACCAACCCTAGTATTGCCATTGTCTATAGTACCCAACCCTGTGTATATTGTTTTTTTATATACATATGTACCTATGAGATCATTTAATTAGGCACAGATTGACACCAGCAATAAAATAAAACATTTATAATGGCATTCTGTGATAAAGCTATATGAATGTGGTCTCTCTCTTACCCCACTCCTGAAACAGTCAAGACAAGAGTAATATGTTCAGATCACTGTTAGCCACGAATGATTGAAGTTGAAGAAGGTGTCAAGGTGTGAGGGGTGGGGCATCTCTCAACAGACAAGAGTGTTGAAGGATTAGACTGCAGTTTCCAGACTCCATCTCTGAGGGGTGGGGCAATGATGTCACCAGTGAGCACCCCTGGTCTTGTGGTTGACAGAGAGCTTCTGATGTCCTCAAAATCAATTTACTGCATGTGAGCAGAACTAAGTGAGGACCAGTGTGAGCAGAACTAAGTGAGGAAAAGAACATATTACTCTTATTTTGACTGTTTCACGAGTGGGGTAAGAAAGAGACCCTCATTCAGGGTTTCGTCTGCTTCTTTTAACTAACACAGAGCTTTGCCCCAGTCTTCTGTTGGCTACTGTCCATAAAGAGATAAATCTGGTTACTGCCTGGCTACAGGAGGTGCCCTCTTCAGTTTCCTTATCCCCAATGCTATGAGTCACAGCTAAGGTCACCCCATTGATTCTTGGGCTCATCCCTTATCCCGGGTCTCTCACATGTCCTGGAGATGCTCCCACCTCCCACTCACATCAGTTGTAGATTTCCATTCATTCTCATGGCCATCTGGCCATCTCTCCTATCCCTCCCCACACATGATCTCAGTCCCCACCGCTCTCTCTTGCACCCAGTTCCTTCCTTCCACCTGCCTCTTACAACAATTTTATTCCCCTTCTAAGTGAGATTCAAGCATCCTCTCTGTGCCTTTCTTTCTTGTTTAGCTTCCTTGGGACTGTGAAATGTAGCATGGGTATCCTAACGGCTAATATCCACTTATAAGTGAGTACATACCATTGATGTCCTTTTGTGTCTGGTTTACCTCACTTGGAATGATATTCTTAAGTTCCATCCAGTGGAGCTATAGGAACACAACCCATCCACAAAACTTTTGACCCAAAATTTATCCTATTTACAAGAAATACAGGGATGAAGGATGGAGCAGAGGCTGAGGGAATGGTCAACTAGAAACAGGCCCAACTTGAGACCCATCTCAAGGGTAAGCAGCAATCCTGACACTACTCTGTTATGCTTACAGACAGAAGTGTCTAGCATGGCTGTCCTCTGAGAGGCTCCACCCAACAGCTGACTCAGACAGATGCAGACACCCACAGCCAAACAGTGGCTGGAGCTTGGGGACTCTTGACTCTTATGGAAGAATAGGAGGAAGGATCGCGTGTCCCAAAGGGGATAGGAACTCCACAGGAAGACCAACAGAGTCAATTAACCTGGACCCTTGGGACTCTCAGAACCCTAACTAAAGAACATATACAGGCTAGACCTAGGCCTCCCCATACATATGTGCAGATGTACAGCTTGGTCTTCATGTGGGTCTCAAACAACTGGAGCAGGGGCTATCTCAAAAACCATTGCCTGGGATATGTTCTTCTACCTGGGCTGCCTTGTCTGGCCCCAGTGGGAGGGGATGTGCCTAGCCTCACAGAGACTTGCTGTGCCAGGAAAGGGGGATACCCAGGGGGACCTCCACCCACTCAGAGGAGGAGAGGAGGAATGGGGGGGGGAAGGATTGTGGGAGAGGGTGACCAGAAAGGGAGCAGTGAGAGAGAGATAAAGTGAATAAGTTTAAAAAAAGAAAAAAAAGAGATAAATTTGGAAATATTACTTTTTATATTTAGATGTGTAGAGGAGTTTTACATGGAGAGCTTTTGTGCAATGCTCTCTTTTATTTAGAAATAAATGCAAGCACTTTAGCTCCCCTCGAAAGATGGAAATGATGTTTTATTGACAGGATGACTATTATAGAACAACAGAACGCACATAATCATCCTATTCCACTGGGCAGGATGAACACAGCCATTTCTCACCCAGAAAAGACAGCGAAGTCCTCTGTTACAGCTCTGAATGTAAATTCTCTCATTCATAAGAGCTGCACCACCATTGATTAAACATGAAGAAAGAGTAAGCCACATTCCCCACCCCTCACGCCTGCTGAGTTTTATTCAGGTTGTCCTCTCAAAGCCTCAGGACCAAAATTAAATATCCCAGGAGCGTCAACCCATCAAAATTTCCTATTGGTGTTCTCCAGGTCCATTTATAGATGTTCAAACATGTTCCAGAGGATGCAACTTCACTTTGGGGGAGAAACTCAAAGTGTCATGTATCATTCCATTCTTATGCCCCTGTTTATTGAAACAGACTCGTGTAGCCCAGACTGGCCTCAAATTCACAATGTAGCCAAGGATGGCCTTGAACTCCTGATCCTCTGGCCTCCAGCTCTCCAGTGCTGGGATCGTAGATCTATGTCTCCGCGCCCAGTCCCGGTGGTTTCTGCTATTGTGGGATCCTCACTCAGTTTCTCTCAGCTGAGACTCCAAGAACATCCAAGGGTGTATATGTTCTACAAGGGGACCTGGCCTTGTAGAAGGACTGTAGTAAACCGTCTATGTATCCACACAGTGGGTTTAGCTGAGCATGGTCAAGTTCACACTGCCCTTTGAAGAGGTTGCTGTGCTGAGCCAGTGGCCCACTTAGGCTGGCCTCAGTGTGATGTGCTTTGCATATGTGTACAGTCAGGACTGTATCTGGCAACAAGAAACAGAAAAACATCTGGGCAGCCCTCTTAAAGAAAAGAAAATCCAGAAGCAGGAAGACCTCACATCCCATGACACAACGAGGACCCTGTGTTTCTTTGTTTGCTCACCGTTGTAGGGTTTATCTTCATGCTTGCCACTGTGACCCTCTTTCCAAGAGCAGAAATCTGAGGTTGCAGACAGTGCCAGAAACTCACAGCCAAGGGGGACACAGGGAACCTCAACCAGTAGACTTTGCCCAGTCTGGAGGCAATTCAGACAGTTCCTGACCTTAGAAACATATGTGAGAGTAGAGTGGAGGTTGGTTAGAACTGAAAGTCTTAACTGGTGTCAGCCCCACTGTGGAGGTGAGGAAACCAGCAGATTCCCAGAGCTCAAAAAAAAAAAAAAAAAAAAAAAAAAAAAAAAAAACGGCTTAAGACTTTATTGACTTTATTTGCTCTTTGCAGCCACACAGAGGAAACTCACACAGCAAGAATTTGGAATGTGAAATCCTCTAAATTTGCAAAAATCTTCAAAAGTAGGCAGGGGAATAAAAAAGCTTGAAAGCTTGTAATAACAAAAGACTGAGATTTACTGATCATCCGGTGTCAGAACCTGTACCAGAGGTATGCATGTGGAGTCAGAAGTGCAGCCTCTCCTTCCAGGTGGCCTTTGTGGCAAGTGTTTTGGACCTGTGAGCCATTCCATTGGACCAGAATTCATACTGTAAACATTGCGACTATGGACAGGGTGGTGCTAGAAGTTAATTTTCCTATGTGTCCCACTTAGAGCTTTCAAAGAGTGCCACAAAACAACTGAAAAGTAAGAAAAGATGTGCTAATGGTGAGAAGATGCTCAATATCGACAGTCGATGGACCAACTCCAAGCAAAGGAGGAAGGAGGCCCAACTAAACAATATTATTAAAAGAAATAAGGGTACGCAGATAAATCCCAAGAGATTAAAAAAATATTAAGAACTATTTGTATGCTAATGAATTTGTCGACAGATAAAATGGACAATTTCCCTAAAAAATAGAGTAATTTTGACTCAGGAAGAAACAGAACCTGGGTGCTGTTAAGGAGGCAGACAGTGATTAAAAACATTCCCAGAGGCAAGGTCTCTTTCAGTGGGGTTCTCTCAGATTTTCAAAGAACATATTATTCTAAACTACACAGCCTCACCCAGAGGCTAAGAGATGAAGCATGAGTCTCAGATGCCCCGTGAAGGCAGAATAATTTTGCCACCCAAACTGGGAGAGAATGTGAAAACCATGTCCATTTGTACTCACCGGATGACTTCAGCTCCCAGTGATAGAAAAGAATTTCTAAAACAACTAAACATCAACTAAACATCAGACAAAAGATTTTTGTTATTTCATCTTTTGAACAGATTTATTTATTCAATTTTTTGTGTATCGGTGTTTGGCCTGCATGTATGTCTGTGTGTCAATTATGTGCTGGATGCCCAAGGAAGCTAGAGAGGCTATCAGATCCCTTGGAACTAGAGCTATAGATGGTTGTGAGCTACCATGTGGATACTGGGTATCAAACCCAGGTCCTCTACCAAAGCAGCCAGTGTTTTTAACTGCTGAGCTGTGTCTCCAGTCCCTCTTTTTAAAATTTAATCAAAAAAACTATTGTGAATTTCATACAAGAGCTAGTATTTACATTATCTCCACCCCATTGTTCTCCCACCTCCAACTTCTCTTATGTCCCACCCACTCCCCCTCAAATTCATGACCTTCTTTTAAATGATTATATATATACATATATATACATATATATATGTATATATATGCATAACCAATGCATTTCATTTATATGGCAGAAAAGACTTAAAATCCCACTTTTAAGCTAATATCTATTCATCAAAAGATTCCATTAAATAAGGCAGATACAAAAGGGGAGAAAATATTTCAACATATACAGAACAAAGGAGTGATGCCTAGAATACAGTGGGTGGGAGGTATAGCTCAGACAGTAGACTGCTTGCCTAGCATGCAGAAAGGCCTGGCTTCAACCCCAGAGTCCCATAAAAATGGCTCACCCATATGAGCCCAGGACTGCGAAGGTGCAGCCTGGAGGATCAGACATTCAAAGTCATGCTCCCGGCACAGTAAGTTTGGGATACATGAGACACTTTCTAAAAAATAAATGAACAACAAGAGCTAATGGCCAGAGAGATAGCTCATCACTTAAGAATATGTACTGCTCTCGCAGAGGACCTGATTTCAAGTCCCATGAAGTCTACATCTGTCTGTCACTACAGATCCAGATCCAGGGAGATCTGATGCCTGTGGTTTCTTCCGGCACCAGCACTACATACAGACTCACACACATAAAAGTAAGCAAGTAAATGCTTTTAAAACTCAAACAGAAAAAACATTCTTTAAATCTATTTGTAAAACAAAATGAAAGAGCTAAGTTGAGATTTCACATAGACAAGAATTACAGATAATAAATGCAAGAAAAGATGCTCAAACGCGCTGTGGACAAAGGAATGAAGGTCACTGGATGTCTTTAAAAATAGACAAGATTAGCAGAAAATTAAGAAATCAGATAGCACAGTATCCCAAAGGACATGATTCAATGAAAACTTACACACTGTTAACAGATGGTAAATTGTTAAGGCAAAAGTAGTGAACTAATTGACTGTCTGTTTGTAAATCACAGGATTTATGCACCTTAGACACAGCTGGTTCTGGCTCTGCATGCCCTGGAGGAACACTTGCACGCATACCTGCTTACAGTTACTACAGCAAATAAAGAAAAAACTAAAAATAGATGTGGGAAAACTGATAAATTATAGAAAACTGACAATAGTGGATTTGTGTGTGTGCTTGGACTCAACACACGTGTGTGTGTGTGTGTGTGTGTGCACACACACACGTGTGTACATGGTATACATACGCTGGCGCTGCTCCTCAGACTGACACTAAAATGTTTTACATGTATTTATTTTGTACACGTGTGTACACTCATTGAGAGGCACAGCATGGCACAGCACCCATGTGGAGTTCAGAGGACAATGGGCATGACTGTCCTCCACCGTGTGGGTTATGGGATTTCAACTCATGTCCTCAGGCTTGGCAGTAGGTGTCCTTTCCCCCCAGGGTCCACCTACCTCTGCTGCCTCAGTACTGGGAATACAAGTGTGTCCCTATGTCTGGCTGTTTACATTGGTTCCTGAGGTGGAGATCAGGTCCCCATACTTGCATTGCAACTCCCCAACTGAGCTATTTCCCAGACCCACACTGGTGAATGTTTTTACAGGACTGAAAAGCTGAATGAGAACTGGGCACAGCGTCACACTCAGAATCCCAGCGCTCAAAAGAATCAAGGGTTCTTGATTCAAGACCACCCTGATTTACATGGTGACCCACTGTCTCAAAACCAGTGAACTACAGGTAGATGCAGTAATGGATCTTTGAAACATTGTTGAAAACCAAAGGAAGAACTGGGAGGCTTTACACAGAAAGATACATTTAGAAAGATACATTCACAGACACTGAAAACAAGCAACGGAGCACAGAAACATCAATTGTTTACTTCTGGGAATAATCATATATGCAGATGGAATATAATGGCATCTATAAAATAAGTGAGGGGCGGGGGATATAGCTGATGGTAGAGCATTTGCCTAGTATGTAAATTACCCTGAGTTTCATTAGCACTGTAAAAATATTGATAATTAAACTCAGCAAGAAGTTTTATAAGAAAATTGATTATATAGATACATACACATACATCATATACATATATATATATACATATACATATACAAATACATGTATATATATGATCTCTAATTCTTACATTGGGCTATGGGTATAAGACAAATGGTTAGTGCCTACTTTTTTATTATACATAATGACTTCTATAATATTTTATACATTTACTGTTTTGTCGGGGCTGGGGTGGTGGCTCAGCAGTGATGTGCAGTTGACACTTTTGTAGAGGACCCAAGATGGTTTCCAGCATCCACACCAGGCTGCCTATAATCTTCTATAACTCAGTTCCGAGGAGTGGGGAGGTCTGGTGCTGTCTTTTGACCTCCATGCATATCTGCAAATGTACATGCAGACATACCCACA